>NW_025109956.1:287657-366775 GCF_011392965.1 Frieseomelitta varia
AAAAAATTCGACGAAAAATTAACGTGAAATGCAAAAAAAAAAAAAAAAAAAAAAATGGATATAAACTTGGTAGCAAATTTGCCACCGCGATAGTGTTTTGAACGAACAAAAAAAATACCTAAAATTCTTTTATCTCATAGAAAGAAAAATAGAGGACTTTGTTCTGCCAAAACGTCGCTGCAGTATCAATTTACCACAAACCTTCCACCACATACGTAATAAAAACACCTAGTCTAACATTCTTCACGTGTTAATACTTTCTACGCGAATAAAACATGTTCATTATCAATTAATTTCAATTTTACACGGCAACATTACACGTTGAAACTTTCTGAACCTTTCAAAGTGTATTTAATCTTGTTGGAATAACGAATACTAATATCAAAAGCTATTCTTATTTATATATGTATATTATATCATACATCATATAATTTTTATCTTATTTATATATATAAAGTACATTTATTTTTCTCTTATCTAATGTCAGTTCAATGATCAACATATTATTTCATTGCCTCGAAAATGAAGATAGTGTTACGAAGAAAATGAAGAAAGTGAAGTTTCAATGCACGATTCTGGAAACTACGAAGAAGGCCATAATTACTAATAATAAATCAATTACGTATACCGAAAACGTTCATAACATCTTCGATTACCAGGAAACGATTGAAAGCAGCTCAGTTCCATAATATTTCATTATTTATTTCTGAATGAAGAAAAAAAGATACGAAGACGCCTGAATCTTCGTGATTTGCTTCATATCGATAAAACAGACTAAAGCCAAGCACAATTTATTTAATAGAAATATCACGATTAATATTTACATCGAAAGCAAGCTACTAACTCCTGTGTTGCAATATTTGTATTATTCTCTCTGTATTGTAGAATTTAAATACACATCGACGTAGAAAATTCAAAGTTTCTAAAAGACAGGTTTTTGTAAATATGTCAATTCCATTTGGAATATTCGCATTCTCTAGCGACATATTTATCAAGGATGATTCCCAGAAACTTATTAAGATTTCATGCCTACAATATCACGAGATCCACAAGGATCTTTCCGACTTTCGCTTTCATACAAACTATCAATTGGAATGCGGGGAAAGTAAGTGTTTGTCGCTATGCTATCTATGCAAGATAGATACGTTCGATCAATGGGAATTCGCTACTGTTTGCGTAAAAATGAATCGTGAAAAAAATATCGGGATTACGACCAATACTTAATTGCATTATACGTGTGCAATATTCTATACATATGTATATGTAATATTCTATACACATATAGAACATTAGGAGAAATCGTATTCTATTCTCATACCGTTGTTAAGAATATTTTATGAAATAGTTCCCATTGTTGATTTTTATATAACAAAAATTAGAGTCAGTATTTTGAAATATTTCGAATAAACTCGTATCGTAAATCGAGATGAAATTTAGAGAGTGTTAGAAAATTCGAAATATAAAATTTCATCTTTAGGAATTTATCCGTTCGTAGGATATAGGTTTTACAATTTTACGACTTGACGTGTGAAAAAATAAAGAAACACAGAGAGTAGTGCGAAAGTCAAATTAAAGACAATGTAGTATAAATAGCTTTTATATCCCAACATCGATACATATATATTCTTATACTCCATTATCTTTATTTATAATTACATTGTCTTTATTTATCTAAAAGCTGGTAGTGTTAGACAGATATCTTTTATTTCCTTTGGGACAAATAAATTTTCGAAACTAAAATTTTATATTTAGGATTTTCTTATACCTTTCATAATATCCTCCAAATTTTATCTCGATCAGCGATGTGAATCACTCAGAAGCATAGCCATAATTTGACTTTTATCATTCGTCATTTTAATTTTTTCGATTTTCAAGATCACGATATGCATATTGAAGTAAATTATTTAGACGAAGTATACGTTTCATGATCGAAATCGCAAGCATGTATACTTCTCACGTATACATCTCATGTATACTGTTGTCTAATTATATCACATTATAAGGGAAAAAGATAAAATGAGAACTTGTATTTTTGTATTTGCAAAACATTTATGTTACTAAAAATAAAATGAGAACTTGTATTTTTGTATTTGCAGAACATTTATGTTACCAGAAATAAAAAAAAAATACTTCAATTATGCATCATGCAATATGTTATCAATATGTAGTTGCAGTCAGTTTATTGGATTTTCATGCCTTTAGTGGCTATATTTCTTATTCTTATTTACCATAATCTTTTTTTTCTGTTTTTTTAGATATTAGTAGTGAATAAATAATAATTTTTAATCACATTAGCAAATATTCATTTCTTAAGATATTTATTCATTATGAGTATTATAAATAAAAATATTATTATTTAATTAACTTTGAACAATAAATATATGTCGTGCCATTTTATTCTGTAATGGAGCAATACGGAACGTTCTTGCTGTTTTCAAAATTATTTTTTTGTAAATTTGCCACTGAATTTTACAAGTTTATCTTAATATATTTTGATAAATAAGCATTAATACAACTTTTTTTCAGATATAAGACAATTATAGAGCAATTTTTCTTTCCTAGTTTATCCCATAGAATGATGAAACTTATGCGGATATTAAAATTATATAATATATATATATATATATATATATAGTATATAATATATAATATATATATGAAAAAAGTCGGCGAAATAATGTAAGAATTTATCATACGGCAATTTTACATGCAACAATTAACACGCGCCTAACAAAATCAGCATATAACGTATTTTCAGCGTTTCATTCACTTTGAAGTGCAACACACGCAAACAGACCCGAATATGTGACTTAAACGTCCATTAATAGTTCCGATGCGTTTCGAAACCGTAATCGTTTTCGTGAACGAGCGCCATTACCTTAATTCTTCGCATTTCGAATACCGTGGGAGCGCTGCTCCGTTTGTATCCTTAATCGGCGTGCATCCAAACAAGGTGAAATCGAGAGAAAAAGCGGATCGACTTTCTGGCTAAGCTGAACGAATCGACGAATGACGTGTATTCCGCCGGATGCGATATGACAAACCAAACACCTGAGAATTTTCTCTAGTTCTTTTCGGCAAGTTTATGACACATTCTTCAAAACGAGACACCTTTTTTTGAGTTGGGATTCTTTAATTAGGATTTTCTATTCGTGCACATAAATAATATTTCATCGAGCATTTGCATGTAGAATATAAAAAAAAAAAAAAAGCAAGATACGTTTTGTAGGTCTTTTGTAGGATGTTTTAACTTTCCGAACAAAATTTTACCACCGTGTTATTATGGCCGATAGAAACTGTTTTCGTCATTATTCTGGCAGATAAAAATTGTTTTCGTGAAATCAGTTCCACACCGCAGTTAATTTAAATGAAAAATTGTCGATACTTTAAACTATTATACTTTGTAAAAAAGATACTTTAAACTATTACACTTTGTAAAAAAGAAATCATACAACAATACACTTAGTCTTATTTTAAAACGTAGAGCCTCCATCCTGATTGTACTAAATTCGTTTTTTTTTTTTTTTCTCCCCAAAAATAATTATTTTAACATCATGTAGGAAATGGAAATGTGTTCTTTTCTTTAAAAAGGATTGTACAAATTCACTCGTACGTAAAAACATTGAAAAATTTTACTTACGAATGGCAATAAGTACATCGCGATTTTGAAGATTGAAGTTTCTCTTCTTAAAACTTGCCGTACGATTTTTTTCGTAGTTTTAGTGAATTTTGAACATTAAACGATAAAAATTCGAGAAATCTTAACTCCAATGTTTAAAGTACAATGAAACGACAGAAAATGTATAGCAAGATTGAAGAGGTCGTTGTAAAGAAAAAAATTTCAATTTTCAAAACCGTAATTGATCAAGTCATGAAAAGAATTTTTTGAATCTTTGCAATTTTTGTGAACAAAAGTACTCTTACTTTTCCACCCGCTATACGATGTAAAACATCTTTGAAAAAAAGACAAACTTAAGACAGTCAAACTTTGCTTTTTAAAATAAGATCGAGTAGATTGTTGTATGATTTCTTTTTTTTTTTAAGTTTAAAGTATTGACAATTTTTTATCATTATGTGTTTAATTATGCTCTTTGGTGTACGTGTTTAATTATGTTTCTCATTTCCCGTGGAAGAAATACACCTGTTATATACCTTGAACAACATCTACTGCCTACGATTTGCGTTGGAACTCTGACAGACTGGTTTCTGCTACCGTTCATACAATCGTTATTTTCCTTTTTTTTCTGTTCCATTTAATTTATGTAATTCGACTCGTCGAGTTGTGCTGATTGGTACCCAACAACAATGATGGGTATCAATTTTCAATTTGCTACAATTTTCAATCTAAATAGAGATATCGTGTGTACGAAAGAAATCATGTTATCGAACGTAAAAGAATTCATTGAAAGAAAAATTGATCAGAACAACGAATCTTTTTCCAACACAAATATTTACGATCCATTACTTTTAAATATAAAAATTGTTTAAAGTGCAATGATAGATATTCTCCTTGCATTTGGCTGAAATGCGAAGATTACAAATAAAGTGAATTTGAAAATTAATGAAACTTTAGCATTTTTTCCCCAAGCGAACTTTTTATTCTTGTAATGAATAAAATATGATGCAATACAGAAATTTGACCTAAGATCAATTTTTTTTCTTATAAATTCTCACCAAATCCAGATGTATAGGTTGACGTTTTACATTTAATTTTTATACATCTCGTATATACAGGGTGTTTCGTAACATTGTGGGACCCACTTCGTGAGCTGATTGTACGTCTAAAAAATAATGAAGAAAAGTCATGTAAATATATGTCCTATCTGTCATCGTTTATGAGATATAATGAATTTTCTGTTTTAATTACTTTTACAAAAGATGCTCGAAATGACCACCTTGCATTTGAAGACAAGCNCTGCACGAGTCTTGTCATTGATCTGGTTACTCTCTCTCTATCATTCCTGGTGTTTCTCGAATTTATCGGAAGCCTTGCTCTATTCTATTTCGTAGTATTTCAGCATTTTCAATCGATGTTGCGTATACAATAGATTTTAAATGTCCCCACAAGTGAAAATCTAATGGATTCAAATCCATTTATTTACAAAGTGTTGATTTAAAAATTGCCTAGCCACTCGGCTAAAATGCAGCGAAGCTCCATCATGCATAAACCGCATACAAAGTCTAATATCGACTGGAACTTCCTCTAATATTTCGTGTAAATGCGTGCTGAAAAACTCAACGTACTTTGTGCCTGTTAGTTTCCCATCAAGAAAAAAAGGTCCAATTAAAAATTTATCAATTATTCCTGACCATACGTTTCAACTAAACTAGTGTTGATGTCTTGAATGCACAATAACATGCGGGTTTTCTTCAACCTAATTATGATTATTATGAAAATTGAATATACCATCCCTGGTAAAACTAGTTTACTAGAGTTTGCTCTGTTTATAAAATTATTCGTTATATTTGATAAACGAAGACAGATAGGACATATATTTCATTATTTTTAGGCGTACAATCAGCTCGCGAAGTTACGAAACACCCTGTAAAAAATAAGAAGGTAGAATTTATAGGAAGATAATGACCTGGCTGATCGGAACGAGATTCTACCACTTGATATCTCGCGATCAAGATAAACAAAGTTCCAGTAGCGAAGGCGCGACACGCGGTCGAACGAGCATGCGCGCGTATAATCGTTTCGATTATCGTGGTTTGCACCTGCACCGATTAAGCAACGCTAAACGCCCACGGTTCGTCCGGCAATCCAGCATTAACATTCGAAGTTCATTGCGATCACCGCTTCTGTGCATAGAGATGCATCTCACTCGAGTATCGTTTCCGCAATGCGATGCGACAGGCGGCCAAGGGCGTCCGTTTGAGCGCGTGTCCAATCACGCGGAAGAAACGCATCGTAAATTCCCGAGCGAGCCACGTTCGATCATAATTTAACCCGTTTTTTTTTTTTTTTTTTTTTTTTTTTTTTTTCTTTTCTCCTCGTGACACGAAACTGCTTGGCAACTCGTGCGCATCGCGCTCGATAAATCAATAACGATCGACCAGCGGATTCGCTTCATCTCGATCAACTCTGGCTACATGAACCATCGCATTGATAACCTCACATGCGATAATACAGTAACGACATGCAAAAAGTCTCGTTTATGAAAGCTATTCCGTCCGAGCCACACGATTCAATCGCAAGACCATTCTCTCGTTGCCTGTTAACTCTTTGAACTCGATTTGGTTTTAATGCTATCGCGTACTTGTATTTATTTTAAGGTGAGTCAGGTGAATTTTAAGGTGAAATTGACGGTAAAATTTGATGTTTTTGATTTATTATTATTATTATTTTTTTTAAAGTGTAATAATTTTTATTTTACAAGAATAATTTGCATAACTTTTGTAGCAAATTTTGTATTATCACCTTCAGCGTGACATACGAGTTCAAAGGGTTAACAGAATCGATTTCTATCCCTCACGGATATCTCATTGGGATGCCAAGATTTATGCATCGAATCTCCTACATTTATGCTATTTATATCATTCACATTATAAATAGATATAACATACGTACAATTCGCTTGAACACAAAACCGCACTGGCGTGTCTAATCACAATGAAAAGCATAACTGAATATATAAACAATGGCCAATACTTTAAACTTACAACTTCGTAAAGGAGAATCATATGTAACAACTTATTTGGTCTCATTTGTTTCTTTCAAAGATATTTTTACATCATACAATGGATGGAAAAGTAAGAGTATTTTATTCCCGAAAAAATTGTAAAAATTCAAACACCTCTAAAAATATTGAAAAACTTTGTCCATGACTTGATCCACCATAAAAATTGAAATTCTTTCTTTACAACGACTTCTTAAACCTTGCTGTACATTTTTCTTTTGCTGCTTTATCGACCTTTGAAAACTGAAGTAACGAAATATTAAGATTTCTTGAGTTATTGTCATTTAATCCTAACGCAAAATGACGAAAAAAAGTCGTTTAGCAAATTTGATCTACGTAGAAGAGAAACTTCAATCTTCAAAACCACGATGGATTTAGTCGTAAATAAAATTTTTCACTATTTTTACTTATGTATAAATTCTCATAATTTTTTCTAAAAAAAAAGACACTTTTTCATTTTCTACGTGATGTCAAAATATTTTAGAAAAGAAAAACGAATTTAGTACAATCAAGATGGAAGCTTTACGTTTTAAAATAAAACCAAGCGTACTGATATAAAATATAATTAAAATAAAATATAATATAATATAATTTATATATAAATATAATAAATATAATAAAATATAATTATGTTATAAAATATAATGTTTTTGTGGCAAAAGAAAACTTAAATAGATGAGAGAAATTAAGAAAATAATTGGCTAGAATACTTGGATAAACAAAGGCGACAAGAGAAAACAAAAGAGACGAAGAAAAGTATTTCACTGGCTCCACGAAGTTCTTTGTTCGACGTGTAATACCGGTTCAAAGATACATTCAAAGGTTTCTCTTCCGAAGGTTCAAAGAACTAGTAGAGATCACAGAGAGTCGTAAAGACTCGGTTTCAAGAACATTCGAAGGTACAAAAACAATATAAAAATAACATACTAAATACTTGTTTTTCTTCCTAACTCAAACCTACCACAAACTACTTGAGAATTCATTTTTTATCAACGTCTTTTTGTTTTCTTCTAGTAATAGAATCTTCGATTCTATTTATTATTTATTTAGCACTAGAATTACCGACGACCAAAATATAAAATTTGTAGCAGAGAAATTAAGATGCAATCAACAGGAAAATGATTTATGATATAATGAAGAACACAGTTTCTATTTATGTATTTTACTAAAAAATACAATCTAATCTAAAAAAAACATTCTAATTTCTAAAAATACACTGTTTCTAGTTTCTAAAAATTTCTATAGAAAATTATAAATTTTGTCATTTTGACAAGTAAGGTACTTCTAGCGTTCTAAATCAACCGAATTTTAAAAATTATTTTCTAATTGAACATTTATTTATCAATGAACGGAATGAGGACAAAATGTATCAAACATTTATATGCCAATACGAATGAGTAAATATTAAAACCGATGTTATTTTTGATACTTTAAAATTAATTATACAATTTATTATCATTTTACTATTATCAACATATTCACCTTTGTTGCCATCCGAAATCTGTTCACTTTTATCAACCAGAATCCTACAATTCCATTCGCTAAGAAATTTCCTTTCTTGACTTGAATTTTTGGAGGATATCACATTTTTATTTATTTATTTATTTATTTATTTATTTTTAATTAACACATAGAATTTCTAATAACTTCCAAATGTCTGTTTCATAATTAGATTCGGGACTCTCCTATGAAATTCTGAGGCGTAGAAATTATTAGAACGATAAAAAAAAACGTAGACAATTAAAGCAGCAGTTGTTTTTTTTTATGCCTGCAACGATTTGCTTTTAATAGTCATGCAAGATCGGAATATATGGAATGGTCGGATTGTATCTCACTTATCTCCGGCAGGAAGCTCGAAGCGTCATTTGCTCGCCGAGTTTCTCCTTAATGGGCATAGAAGTATATTTTACCGCCGGTCGTATAGAAGGCCTATAATCTTAATATTTCTTTTATGAATCTCACAGAAATTGTGAACATACAAACGATATATTCACTTTAAATTCTTCACTTTCATATACGTACTCCATGAATATTGTATATGACTGTATAATCATTACAATTTATAATAATCTAGATTAATTTGTTCTTGGCCAATACTAGTATCTACATTCTCTGAAATCATCAAACGTAATGAATAACATTCGTTATTACTATATCTCTGTTCGCAATAAAATCCATTACCAATATTAATTGCATGAGATTCCTATCCAGGAAACAAATTCAACATGTAAATCCATCATGATTGAACTTCGATCAATGTACTTCATTAATTTTTCATATACACACGTGCGAGCGTATCTTGTTTCGAACATTGTTGAAAACATTTTGAATATTTTTCGTACAACCTTTTATCAAATAAAGCATTTGTTTTTATTAATTATTATTCATTTTGTCATAATTGTAAGTTTGGGTATTTAATTTCATACAACCAACTGCCAAATGTTTACACAGCGAAATTATTTATCTGTGCGATAAACATATAAATATAGTTTTCGAGTTCAAACCTCGAATGAAGACCTTTTTGTCAGACTTTTAAATAAAGGATGTGCAGTTCCCACTAGAAATAAAGACGACTACATTATAAGGAAAACCAATGAGATTCTATATGCACATGTACATGTATAAACTCGACAAGTTTATAATTTATTGAATACATAAGTAAAAATGCTATCTTCATAGTTCATATTTCGTTTATAAATAACAATTTTCACATGATAATAAATTTCGTATTTAAAAAATGTTACTTTTATAATTTACTTTACACGATAAACTTCGACGATTTTGTTTTCCTTTTTCCAATCGAATTATAAACAATGAGCGAATCTTTGAGCGAAATTTTTAATCAGCAAATATATTTCACAAAATGGAGGAAACACGAAAACCTTCATGATCAAATTCGTTATTCTCTTATAATCGTAGTTTGAATATATATATCGTATGAAAGATCTACTTTTGCCAAAATTTTCAATCTTGAAAGCTAAGGTTCCATCAATTTCGTCATCAAAAAATTAAAAAATTACAGAATCAATATGGTTCGAAACAATTTTCTAAGAAACTGTACTATTCGAGCGACAAAAATTTGCAATTTAATGCAATAATTTATCAAATTCTGAAGATAACTAGTAACTATTCAAAGTATCTTAATTAATAGAAAACTACGGATATATTATTCCCATGCAACGATACCACAATAAATTATAGTGTACAAATATCAGCCAGATTGGAAAGAAATCATTTTTAAGATTGTTAGATTTTCAATTTTCTTTTCCTTGTGAATTAGCCATATTTTATCAATCGTTTTCAAACATTCAATTGTCTCTCTTTTTTATAAAATTTAAATTAATAACAAATTCATTCATTCACAGACATGCCATGTTTAAAATAATCCCAGAGAAAGGAATAACTGATGAAAAGATAAAAGCATGTTGACAACCTTGATTTATGTTCGACATTCAACATACTACTGTCTTTCTTAAATACACATTCGATTCATAACTACTATTCAAGCAATGACTTTCGATAAATGATCGATCCAATCGTAAGATAGACATTGCACAGTGGGCCGGCACGTTGCTAAAAGAATCTACAGAGTTCAGTCCAATTTCGGTACAACCTGTTTCTATACTTTCTCTACAGAGGAATCGAGAGTTAGCATAAATCTATGATTCCGCTTTCGTTTGATTTATCGAATTAACGACGAAAAACATATGGCTAAAAAAAATTTGCGGTGCAAATTGTGGCTCGAGGTCATTCCATTCCAGAATTCGTTTTTATCAACATTTAACAAACTCACAATTAATGGTGGCCACTCGATGGCCTCTGTAACAAAGTATCAGTGCATATTATTGTCCGCGAACAAGTTGCTCGATGAAAAGTTCAAACAGGAACGATCAACAATGGACAAATTGCAGAATAACCAAAGTGCATACTCGATACTATTACATTGTAAAGAGAAGCTAATCAAGTGCAATAAG
The DNA here is from genome assembly GCF_011392965.1 of Frieseomelitta varia. Taxonomy (NCBI): domain Eukaryota; kingdom Metazoa; phylum Arthropoda; class Insecta; order Hymenoptera; family Apidae; genus Frieseomelitta; species Frieseomelitta varia. Next base: position 298,312 of record NW_025109956.1, read on the forward strand.
ATCGAACTAAGTGTCTTGTTAATAGAGGTGCGTTCTTTTTCGTGCTGCATCGCGGCAGAAATGACCGCCATGTTGACCTACTACGTACGTAGTTTAATATAATCGTTGGAAATTTCTCACGAGCGCAAACCTGCATACTAACCAAATGTCTACATTTCAATTGAATTTTGTTTACCCCTTACAGATACAATCGTTTTAGTTAAACTAATATTTCTTTTTCAGATACATTCGACAAAATCTCGAACTCCTTTCAATTTTTTAGAAATGTAGAACAAAAGATTTATTGACGTAAATTTTGCCATTAATCAATTGTATATATGTAGAACAAAAGATTTATTGTAAATTTTGTTAATCAATTGTATATGTATATATGTAGGTTTCATCGTAGTATATAATAAACAAGGTTCGTATTACTAGCCGTTACAATTAATATGCCAAGTATAGAAAATGTGAGAAAGAAGGCGAAAAACCAAAAGTTCGAAACTTGAAACTATAAAACTACTTTACAAGAAAAGAAAAAAAAAATCCCAATGGACAAATGCTCAATATCATACTGTACTTGCTTATATGACATGACAATCTTCACAATGTATCTCAAATCTCGACTAATAAAATAAGTAGATGCTACATAAATTATTATCCCAAAACAATGCGTATCATACTGTACTTGCTTATATGACATGACAATCTTCACAATGTATTTCAAATCTCGACTAATAAAATAAGTAGATGCTACGTAAATTATTATCCCAAAACAATTTTGTTGCTTGTGCATATACACAAATAAGTATTTACACGCGTGTATATACGAGCACGAGTGAAAAATAAAAGATGGAAAAAAAGAAAGAGAAAAGGAAAAGATGCTGGTTTGTTCAAAACGTTTCGATTCTACGTTTCGCCAATACGAAACGCTGTGGCCCATAAACCTTGGCGAACGTTCACATATTACCTTGCCGTACGATATAAACGGCAGCCTGTTTCACCACCTAAGCTACCTTTGAAATAGCGAACACATACAAGATCCGACTACGATGACTGGAATAAATATATAGGATCATCGGTCGGTGTTTACGGCATAACAATTTCAACATCCACAAAAACGAGAGACAACGGTTGACGAAGATAGTCGAGGAGGTTTTCCTTGAATGCATAAGGAATTCCTTAGACCGGGCGGCTATCGACAAGCGACACGGCAAATTCACCGAACATATTTTGATCGGGTAGTACGCAAGGTGAGGGAACTAGTTTTTGGATTTTTTCGCCGGGATCATTCCGTGATTGCATGCTTCTACGAGCCGCTGGAATGAACGTTTGCGTCTTTCTATTATAAGATGATAGTCAGAATATTGCCGTGCATTTATTCATACGAAGGCACGTGGGTGTCGTGTCGTGTCGTGTCGCATTGGTGTGTGCCTTCTATCCATCGAACATTTGAAATTTCACAATACCATTTCGAACGATTAACTCGTAAAAAGGAATGTATGTAGTTGGTAAAAAAATAACTGCGCTCGTTCGTGTGCAAATAAAAAGTGAATTTTTCGTAAGAGATAAAAATTGTATAATATATTGCTCACTTTTGATTACCTTTTGCTATCTTTCAAGTAACTTCGTGATTCCGCGTTCAAAAAAAAGTTATTTTTTGCGACAAAAAAATGTTCCAAGAACGACTTGATATCTTTATCAGAAGATAAAATTTAGCAAACCAATTCTGACAGTTTTAAACTTTCTTCAGCATACACGGACATCAGATAATGTTTTATGAGCTTGCACAGAGTTTTCTTCCTTTTCGGAGATAGTACAACAGAATGTTAATGAAAATGTTCCTCACGCCAAACAAACAATTGTTAACGAGATTGTGCATTTTCTTTTTCTAAAAGCTTGAACAATCAGATTAGACAATGAATTTGCGATTTAAAATGAAGTCAGTTAACATTTTAAGATATACATGTATGTTCATCTATTTAAAAAGAACGCATTACTTTTCGGCTAACCCAATAAAATATTTCCGTTGAAAATCCGTCAACAATATCATTTTCAATTTTCTTTTATTTTCCATAAAATGTAAAAACAAAAAGTAAATGTTTGAAACGATGTTTCACGTACGTGATAAACTCTTGATTTTTTTCATTTTGTAAAAATTTACAACCGTATAATACAACTGGTAGATAATAATATTTCAGTTTAACATAGGTTCGAAATAGAATTTCGGTGAATTTCTAGAACTTGAGACATGTGTTTTATGTGAAACTTGTATAAATGAACATGCGCATACGTAATGTGAGAATGTCACTATTGCAGCCTAGACTTGGGAAAGAAAACCGTAATCTTGTAGTTCTTGTTCTAAGTTTGACGTTCTCATTTGGTTTACGACACGTTACAACTAAAGTTCACGCAACATCATATAGATCTTAAATCTTCGTAATGTTCGAACATTGCTTTCGATTCGTATACGATTAACTACGCGTGAGATAGATTTAGAACTGAAGTTATTAATTTTATACACATACATACATATGTATATATTTACTGACAAAAATTAAGAAACAATTTAGTTATAGGTACAGTAAATCATTATTTGAACACCTGCATATTCGGCTAAATATTGAAACTGTTATAATTTTATATGAAGAAATCGTACAATAATGAAACTTTGGATTGATTTTAAATCAAAGTCTCCAAATGCGTCGTTCATTTTATCCTAAGAGTTTTTACATCGTAGCGAATGACAAAGTGAAGACATTTTCCTTCTCGAAAATGCTATAAATTGTTATAGTATATAAAAAATTATTTTTTATGGATTTAAAGGTTTAAGTTTCTTTTTTACAATTATCCCTTACAAGTTGTTGCCATTGAATTTTGAATAGCAGGTGAAAATGAATATAACGATCAAAATGCGATTGCTTAAATTTTTGTCGTCTAAGTCTAATTTTCAATGTTTAATAAAATAGTGAAAAAAAAAATCATACATCAAGTTTTCGGGAGTCGTTGTAAAGGAGAAACTTCAAATCTATTGTAAATCCAGTTTGTAGCATTTTTACATGATGTAAAAGTGAACGATATATTTTAAAAATAGAGATATTATTATACGATATTTCTTTTTTTACACAATTATAGCAGTTTCAATATTTAATGTCCGAATATTTAGATATCTGAATAATATTGTAAATCACTGTATATAACAGTGTTATACATATTTAAATGTACATTAGATGTATTTTTTTATTATAAATGATGTATTTTTTATTTTATGTAAATGTATATTTATTAGATATATTTTTTTATTATATTTATATTTATGCAATTATATGAGTAATCATTGTGTGTGTCAAAATACAATATATATATATATATATATATATATATTTTGTGTGTGTTGAAATAATAGATAAATGTTCTATATTCTATGAATTTTTCAATTAGATATTTGCAATGACAATATTTTTAATGATGCAATAAACAGATAGCTTCAAACCAGTTACTGTTTGTTAATACAAGTAAAAAATAATATAGAAAACTTGTAAAATCATATATCATATCTAAGAAAGAATGCTAAATATTCTTTCGAAGTAGTTCTTCTAATGGAACAAAATATTGATCTAATTTAGAGATCAAATCAATCTTCAGGCTCACATCCAACGAAATGCTTGATGAAATTATATCAAACGTCGAGTGAGAGTTCATTCTTTTATTAATAAAGCAGAATTAATAGACAAAAATTACAAAAATATCATTTGATATCAACTGAGTTTTGTGTTAGATCAACTGAATCAGTGTTTCGTAAATTCCGCAGTTATGAAAATATAAAAGTTTTTCGATATTAGAATTCTACGAAGAATTAGACTGTATGAAAAAAACAGAATAAATATTTATACTATTTTTATTAAAAATGATTATACGAATGAAGCACAATATTATTTTAATTTCCGTTTAATTTTTCCTTTCAATTGTGACCTTCATAAAAGTAGGTTCCAAAAAGTACTAGTATTTTATTAATGTATGATATATTATACTATTTTTATTTTTAATTTATACGTCTCTAAAATTGAAGAATGAACAATAGTTTCTTGAAGAATATATTGTTTCTTAATATAAATAAACCATGCAATAACATATTATACCATACTATAACATACTGCACCTTACTTTACAATAGTATTCCATATTAACCATATTATACAATGATATACCATATTATGCCACATTATAACTTGTTATACCTTATTACACCATATTACAACACATTATACCATACTGTACCGTACTACAGCATATTATGCCATATTATTCCATATTAAACATATTATACCATAGTATACCGTACTATACACATTATACCATACAACATATTAAACCATTGCACACAATAATGTAACATACTTTGCAATATCATAACATATTACACCATATTATAATCTATGTTCTGGCCATTATATCGACAGAATTATTTTATTGTTAAAGAATAGGACAGCTATTCGATTGATAAATTTCAACAACGTAACTGGTACAAATTGTAGCTTGCAGAGCCAAATTTGGCATTCTATTCAGTTTCAAATCGTGTAATTACTATTTTCCTTCTTGGCGTTGTCTATTAATGAATTCGTAAACATTCATCGCAGCATTCATTTACATTTCTTGATAGTAATCGATTAATCGATTGCACGCGCTCATGCATATTTGATTCGACACGTAAGTAATTTACACGGGAAACAAAGAGAAGAAACAGCGAATGTCTATGTTTAGTGATTTTAACGTACATTATGTACTTCGAGTATTCAGTAAATGAATGTTACTGACATCATACAAAAAATTATCATATCAGCATCCTATCATGCTCTTCTTAGAATGAAATATTCATAGTAATTCCAGTGGAAATCCACAGATTTTTCACAAAAGCATTCTCCTTCTTAGCTACAGTCTGTATTGAATCAGTTGTTCTCATGGCGTCCTATAGATTCAGGGTAAATCTTGTTACTTGAAGTATTTACAATTTATTTATGATAAATTTGTTTTTATAATTACATTCTTTAGATATTCCGCTTATGAACAAGATAGTGTATGAATAATGGATTTTTAAGAATTATTGACCGTAGTTAGAAAATTCTGAGTCATCAGATTTCTAATGATGATAACTATTAAAAAGACAATCACACGATTGAAAAATGCAAATAAAGAATCTGCAAAAATTAAATAAACTTGAATTATTCACAGTTTATACATGTAGAATACAAGTGAATGTTAAAAATTAAAATGTTCATTCACTAGACAAGACATTTTGATACACTTTATTACCGACCGAACTAAGGAGAATAAGATTGTCATATCGCGTAAAGATAAGTGTTTACAATTATGTACGTCTATATTATATCTAATAATAAATCTTCGTGCATAAAAAATGAGCTAGAATATTCAATTAATAAAACAACTAGACAATTCTTCGTTCCGACAAATACAAAGGATAGATAAAGATTTGATAATTATCTAGAAAAGGATTCCTTCCTAATCTTAATGACTTTGAAATATGTTGTGAAGGAAAAGTTGTTCAGAATATTAATTTTGATGACGTATTTTAAGATCATTCGAAATCGGCGAGGAGTCCCCTTTTCTCGATAATTATCGAAGATTTGAAAGTTGAAGATAAGATGATTCGGGCTCCTAGTTCCAAATTCCGCATTGCAATTTGTAAGAGCAGCAAAGATTTCCAGCAAAGATCTATACCGGGTAGTCGTTAGCTGCTAACGCGGTCACGATTTCCGCGTTTTCAGCAGGGCAATTCGTGTTCAACGATCGCGAGCTCGTTTCGCGATTCGTTCGAGTCAACGCGATCTCACCGACATCGATCTTCCTCGCACCATGGATACGCGTATAACGGACTTTGGGCTTTTCCGAACTTAGAAGGAGGCGCACGAGCGCGAATCGATGGGCTAATAAAACGCGTCGCGACAGCAACGCAATTAAATGACTGATTTATGACTCTTACCAACATTATACATATCTGTACCAAATACTTGTTAGGTTAGTTTGCTAATGACGTTCCAACGGCGCTTACATATCCATTATGAGACGTTCACGTCCGCATATTTAACTAACGCATAGATACACTAGCGTCCAAATACGATCGCGAATACTTTTCCGTAAGACAGCATTTTTGTGCATACAATATGACTAGATTATACTAATAAACAGTGTCGATTCATTATACAGGGTGAGCAACGTGACGACATCAAATAACTCATAAAATATTTGTCGTACGGAAAAATGTTTCAGATAGCTTTATCCGAATTCGGGATGGAATATTAACTATTCCATTTAAAAAATTGAAGGTGATCTTCATATCTTAATAAATAATATATAAAATAACATAAAACTGATTACAGTACTATATGTCCCCCTGGAAGCCATGCAACTTCTATCTGAAACATTTTTTCGTACGACAAATATTTTATAAGTTATGTGATGTCGTCACGTTGCTCACCCTGTATAATGAATCGACACTGTTTATTAGTATAATCTAGTCATATTGTATGCACAAAAATACTGTCTTACGGAAAAGTATTCGCGATCGTATTTGGACGCTATCTATGCGTGTATCTATGCGTTAGCTAAATATGTGGACGTGAACATCTCATAATGGGTATGTAAGCGCCGTTGGAACGTCATTAGCAAACTAACCTAACACATTATGAAACTTCTGACCTGAAATATTTTTTTCGTACAACAAATATGAGTTACTTGATGTCGTCATGTTACGAGACTCACCCTATATATCGATAAGTTAGAATATATTTATATAGGAATGCTGTGTAAATGATCGTTTGCATGTTCGTTCGTACCGTGAATGGAATGAACGATTGAATGGCTATATTACTATTATATAAACCGATGCCACGCAACGTTACGACGTTGCCAGTGAGACTCGTTAGTGATTCGAAAATCACCAAAGCAGCAAACTACACTCACGACGTGTTCGAGTCATCTACCTTTTGGCCGACGATTATAATATTTCAAGAATTAGCTGCATACAATTATACTTGTCTCGATCAATTTCATCGATTTATTCAAGATAAATGTATAGAAAAAAATCTACGTACAGGATATCTCGAATCAAACTCCAATCATAAATAGCAGAAAATACGAACAAAATTTTATCAAATAATTTTAATACTATTTAAATATTTAAATAAAAATTTTAAATATTATGAAGATTTTATAAATAGCTAAATATTTTAAAGATTTTAGGACATAATGATAAGTTACAATTAAACTAATGAAAAGATAATTTATGTCTAAAAAAATATGAAAAAGAATTTGAAAGCTTGCATACAGCTGGAAAGTTAGATAATTGAAAACGGTGTAAAAACCAGTAGTTAACTGTTTCGTCAATAAAAAAATTCCTTTATTTTAAATTAACAATTTATTATTTGTAATTTTTCGCTTGGAAGCGTTTTTTAAAAGTTTTACAAATTGAAATTAAAGATAATAATCTTGACTATGGTGATTAGGTACTTATCAAGTTCAGCTGTTACTACATAGTTGTTTTCATTTCTATTGGAAGTAACAAAGTAAAGAAATTGAAGGAATTACACGGCAAAAATGCTGATTATCTTTCTGTTTGCAAGATTGAAACTAAAAAGATTCGAAAATGAAACGAATAGGAACTAATTTATTTTGCTATTATGTATAGTAAAAGATCATACGAAGATATGTTCTAACGTTCAAGTTAATAAGTTATTAATAATAAAATATTCTTAAATATTTTTCTTTTGCATTTGGTTTTGTTTTTATATATTTATCGAGCATGCGATATGTATGAAAGATATTACATTGATTCAGAAGATATTACTAGACAGAAAATACTATAGGATTGCAAAATGACTTGTTATATTTAATGCTTTCTTTGACGAAGAAACATTTCGAATGCAATTGTATTTTCTACAATTATTATATTTATCATTGCTTTTATGCGCGTTATAAATAATTAAATATTTCTCGATTTCATTAAAATAATATTAGTTACCTTTAATAGAATATCTTTCTAATTTATATTTTTGTGGTAATTTAATTAAAACTTTCGCTACTTTATACTTCTTTATCGTTTAATTTTATCCACAATAAGTTTCGTAATAAAATGACAAAAATTAATTTTCGATCATTGTATACATATAGGGCATTTTTTTTAACAACTTGAACTATTAATTAAATTGTGAAATTTTTTCATTACCAACGTGTGAGTACAGACTATGGTTGACGCATCCAATCGTTATAGTAAGCGCACTTGATATATATACACCTGATATGTAAATCTAAATGTTTGTAAGTACATGCATACTCATTGATAGATAGTGCTGATTCCAGGCGCCTAGCTCGTGTTATGAAAACCGGATTCGAGCGATGCACTGCAGCGCTGTACTAATGAGAAGCACCTTTCGTAGTATTTTTCTTCCTTTCTACTACATGATTGATCCCCTTAGAGTACACTCGAGAAATAATAAAAACAGCTATATATTTATTTCACAGCGAAACGAATCCCTCGATCAGAGTAAATTTTAACATAAAATAAATTGAACCAACCGCTGATATTTATAATCACGAGTGACATTTTCTCTATTTTATATAAAATATATATATAAATATATTTATGCACTCTACTGCATAAATATTCGGAAGTTATATCAATTTTAAAATTTTAATTCGTTTCAATTAATAGTTCATCGTTCATCATTTGAAATGATCATACGAAAAATTGTTTTATATAACATGATAATTTTTAACATTCTTATCTATAATTAAATTAATTCGCAATCTGGTATTCGCTTTATATTTATTTTTCTCTTTATTTAACTTTCTATTTTTGTATTTATTATATTTATTTTTCTCTTTATATTTAATTTTCTATTTTTATATTTATTATATTTATTTTCCTCTTTATATTTAATTTTCTATTTTTATATTTATTATATTTATTTATTTTTCCTGTTATATTTATTTTTCTAGTTCTGTATTCTAGCCATTATGATTAATTAGGTGAATACATCTGTATCACAATGAGTTGTATAAATTTTCTTTTACGCATTGCATAATAAATATTTAATCACATCTAGTCTTTTTACAATAAAATCAAAGATATAAAAAAAAAAAAGATTTTAAAAGACACTTTTTAAAATCGAAATTAAAAATACCTGAACTTGTTCGTAAAATTATTACTCACTTAAAAAGATATAAAATAATTATTTTTTAATTATTAGAATGATGTATAATACTGAAATACCGGATGAGTAAAAACGGTTAGAGTGCGTCTTTGTATGTTCTCAAGTTACACTCGAAAGTCAATAACATCGCAGGTGAAAAGCTACGAAGCCTGCTCGCGAGACTTGCGGAAATTGGCAACTGCGGCTTGCCTTTGTCCAGTGACGAACGTTTCAATCAACGTAAAACGGACGACCATCAGTCAATGGTGCAGTAATTGGAATCAAGCAGAGCGAGCAGTGGTCGCGCACAAAAGACCAAAACAGATAGTCAACCGACTAATTATGAAACATCTCCGCGCTTTCATTCGAATCTTTAAACGTCTAAACTCTAAATCAGCGACCGTTTACGGCGATCGACTCAGCTGGGTTCTGCTCGGCGCGATTTTCTCGTGGTTGTACTGCAAGTACTTACAAGAGAGCGTGTGTAGTGTGCACCGACCGATCGATCGATCGACCGACCGACCGACCGACCGAGCCACGGTCCTCAAGAAGATGGAAGGGATCTCCTCGAACACGACCCACCTTTCCATTTTCTTTAAAGACACCGTTCCACGCTCCGATGGTATGCCTGAACAAACCAGTTCTAAGCGTATGCATACGATACTCGTCTCCCGACGTGAACCACTCGAGTGCTATTTTATGATCTGGCCGCGGTCAGAACCGAACCTGCGTCTCTGTGAGTCTCTGTTACTCCTTTTTCTGCTCAAGAAAAATTAAATCGTTCAATATGAAGCATGAATCCTAGCCGACTCGCGTGCTACAGAATGTAGCATTTGCAATCTTTTCCTTTATCGCGTTATCGTCCTTGGTGCAAAATGAGTCCACACAAAATTGATTACCTTCTGTCACATTCTTTTTTTTCTTTCTACTTGCGTATATATGTACATACGTGTTTCTTCTTATTTGTTCATTCAGTCGAATTTTTGCGATAATGCTGGCCAGTAACGTTGATGCGAATCAGAACAACGATTTTAAACGTTTTACTCTGTGCTTACGTGTGCCACACCTGATTCAAATTCCTTCGATTAACAATAATAATAATTAATATCAATAATAATAATATTGATCAATAATCAATTCGATTAACAACAATAATAATAAAAAACAAATTAAACAATCGAACACGTATTAAAAAAAACACAAATGGCAAAATAATCCATTTGAAATGTTAACGATTATTTTTCCTTTTTAATTCACTGAAAAATTTGGATTATTTTTACATTCGAACTTACGCATACGTAAATATCTTTCTTATGAAACGACTTCAACCATAGATGTTACCTATATATCAGCTAATTTACTAATAAATTAAAGTTAGTGCACTGCTATTGTCTCCTGTAATTCTCATGGAATTGCACGAATGACCTGGATTCATGATTTGCGTTTAAGCTGTGATGAAACTCGACGTAATGAGACCACAATATTGCGGTGATCCATTGTGTGGATCTCAATTTGTAATCTGTACAAGATGTATAAAACCATCCTCTTTACCGTAAATTTAATCAATATCTTGGTAACATTGAAACTTTCGGATGGGAATTGGAAAATTAAACCTTGCTCTTTGTTGGATTTAACGTCAATCATTTTTCAGAGGAAAATTTATTTTTAGTCGTGTCATCAGACGATCCCTTCATCAAAATCTCTGGTGCAAAAAGTACGATCAACAAAGACATATAAAAGAAAAACAGCAATATTCAAACCATACTGTCAATGTTTTTTTATTATGCTCCATTATTATTTTTATATTACTAGGCAGAGGTGGATTTATTTTGATGCTAATGATGCTATAAGCGGATCCTTAAAAGTGCTTGTCAAAAAAAAAAAAAAAAAAAATGAATTAACGATTATTGAAATCGAGAAACGATTGAACTTTCTAATAATTCAAAATAATTGTCATGAAACAATGTTGAAATAATAAAACAATTTGTATAGACGAAAATCAATACTCATTTAATTTACAATTAGTGATTACATACTTGTTTAATACATTCAGCAGTATATGAACTTTTGCAATGAAGATTTTGTAAAATTAATTATTATTTTCTTTAGTTCATGGGTCTCGATGATTATTGGCTTCAAGCCTCGCAGGAGTTAAATCCCTTACTGTTATTGTGCGAGTATTGATAATCGTAAAAGATTTGTGAATCACGTTGAAAACGGCCATCAATTCGTGTTATAGTTTGAGAGATAAATAAAGCCAATAAACTGTATTTTTATCGATCTATATAGTCTCTGTAGTTTTATATGAAAATATAAAAAATTAAATATTTAATTATTTAAATATTAAATGGAAAATTAATCTTTTGATTGTATAACAAATGAAGTCACATCAATGCGATCATCGTTGTATAACATTATTCGATACGATATTCTGCATAATTTTAATTAATCGGTAATATGAAACAGAATATTTTTGTGAGTCTGTGATTTTTCTTCGAACAACTAGATCTTTAATTTATATAGAAATGTTTTACAAAGATCAAAATAGAAAGAGTTTCAATTTGTGAAATTGAACGTCTAATAATTTATATAGAAACTTAATTTATATAGAAATGTTTTACAATGATCAGAATAGAAAGAGTTTCAATTTGTTGAATTGAACAAAAGTAAAATGTTTTTTACTTATTTACCATCTCAAATGTCTTCCTTACCATTTTTTATAATTGCGTAAGACGATTATGTCCTACATGTTTTGCATTTATGTACTTACAAACTGTTTTGTAAGTCAAAAGATAGTACTGTTTTGTAACACACGGAAAATTATTATAAAATTCTTGATCAATGATTTAAAACAAATAAAGATCAGTCGAATATCCAGACATTCTTATTCTATTCATCTATCAAAGTCAGATAACGACGTCCGTCCGATTTTGCTTATGCAGGTGCAATTCTTGACCGCACGGACCAAAGGGAGGCATGATGTTTCGCTCGAAGATGAGAGCTTTGCTTATATGACGTTGATCTCTCGACAAGATAAGAGATGCATCTTTCTCTTCAGAGCACCATATATCCTTTATGTATCCGATGTATGTATACTTGTTTCGTTAGCGGATGCCCCCAAGTGTTTCACAACAATGTATAGTGAAAAGACTTTGATCAGAACTCGTAGTTATCGAGTGAAGATTGAAAAGATTTTATTGAATATGAAAGGTAATCACTAGTCTTCTATAGTTGAAATGTTTGTAAACACAGCGGACGCTACAATGAATAAATCGTATTACAGGTCGTGTTTAAAGTTCACGAACCCAAAGACAAATGAAAACTCAAAGAAAGTTGCTTCAAATGCAATTATTTAGAGGAAATTTGTTCACTTGTAATGTAATATTTTATTCGTAGCTGATATTTTGGAAATTTATGGACGATAATTATCTATGGATCTATTGAGATATCATTAAAATATTTATTGTATAACACGTTATGGAATAATACTTTATCTTTTACTTTCGTGAGTAAGTTATTACACTGTCCGAGTATTACCTAACATTTTATCCAAGAACAGCGGTAACCGAAAGTGAAAAATTTCAACAGATAGTAATTATGGTTGAAATAACTGTGTAACTTTAGAAATAATAGCCATAATTTGTGGAATTTAGTGTCGAGGATTCGGCATAGAGAAACGAAGAAAGCGTTGAGAAACTCATGCAAATTTATCGTTCTTTTCGAGGGCAATGGAACTTTACGACGCAAATTGCAGCCGTCCTTGCTTTTTCTCAAATCAAATTTACGTGTCCGTAGCATCCGTACGTAGAAAAATACTTGAAGCGACACGACTGCAGATATTTTATATTCTACATGCACTAAAATAATTATCCCTGTTTTTAATTGCGGGCGTTTACGACATCGTTCATTGGAAGAGGATTAGGAAAGCTGGGCTCACGTTCTCAATAATAACAATCATAAAAAGATTTGCAGAGGAATTAGCGTACGATAATGAGAGAAAAGTACTATCGGAACAATAGTATATACATATTATCACAGTAAATGAAAATTGTGTTTCGTGTAATAACGTTTCTCTTCTCCATAAAATTAGATGAGATTGCTAAACATTACTTACATGTTGATTTATATTTAAATAATTTCAAATTGCTTCGTCAATGCAAATTTATTATTTTTCTTAGCTCGAAGAAAACACTCTATCGATAATCTTACCGACTATTAATTAGTTTGTTCGATGTAAACGATTAAAAATCGAATATATCAGTTTAAAAATTCAAATAATAATAACAGATACACTTACTCACATTAATATTCGAGCATTTAAATATTGGGACACTAAAAATATTTAAACTGTTACAATTTCATAAAATACCTCGGTTCATTTTAAAGCTTCACATTATTTTATTCTGCTTTATACGTAGCAGGCTTTTTCTTCTTGAAAATCCTATAAACTGTCATAATATAAACATAGTATAAAAATATTAAAAAATTTTTTTTCATGACTAAATTTATAATAGATTTGAAGACTTTTACAAAAACTACCTGAGCCTAAAAGTGATGTACGATTTTTTTCGTCATTTTATTGAATTTTGAATATTAATCGTAGTCGATGAAGATTCAAGAAATTGCAATATTTTTATCGTTATATTTGTTTCCTACTATAGCCAGAATGAAAAAGTAATACAAAACAGCCAGCTCTTAGGATAGAAAGATAGAAACTAAATCCGTCTGCGATTCTTTCGTTACATTTACGTTTAACCGCGAACCGCACGTTGTTCAGGGTCTCGCAATGGCCAAGGAGAAAATTCTTACTATCTAGCTTATTATCTAGGAGAGCCATTATTAAATTCTCAGCAACAAATTTCATTATGTAAAAGCAACAATTTTAGAAATATTTCTCATTTCTACGTTATAACAGAGGATGTAGAGGGCGTTCCATTTGAAACGTAATTATCTTCTAAACTCTGAACTATTCGTTATAGAAAAATTGAAATAAAACTTACTTCGTTTCGAGAGGGACATCTTTTGGTGGTTAAAAATTTTGTCTAGGTGAACGTGCTTTCGAGATTTCAAGGTGATCGCTTTTTTAAATAAAACTATATATTTTTCTTCAGATATTATATGACGAATTCTATCATCATATGTGAAACATTCTGAGACATTAATGAAAATGCAACTATTCTCTAAAGATAGAATAAATCAATGCATTGACGTTCGAAGTCACCATTTCGAATATAAAGGATGAAACAATAAGTTTTTGGTACATTCAATGCAAATAACTTTTGAAAAGCAGTAAACGATATTGAATAACCTTGAAATAACATATGTATGAATGTTGATGAATTTGTCACAGAATAGACTACATGTCCATCTGAAGAAAAATATATAATTTCGTTTAAAAAAACGAAGATTATCTTGAAATTTCGGAAGCACGTCCACCTAGACAAAATTTGTGATCACTAAAAATATTCCCCTCGAAATAAAGTTTTATTTAAAACATTTTTTTTTTCGATAACGAATAGTTTAAAGAATAACTGCATAGGACGTCTGAAATAGGACACTTTGTATAATATATTTTCTTGAATAAAATTTTGTTTCGCAACATGAAAATTTCGCAATCCTTAAACAAATTACAATTACACTTCATCTCAATGCCAATGGAGCAACGGTAAAGTCTTGCTCAAATTGCTTCATTTCTCATTTTTCTTCTTTTTTCGCTTTTTCGTTTCTCTCTAAACGACTTTAAATTATGCCTGACTTTGTGGATAATAATATAATTCCTGCTTAAAATACGCTATAAAAATAGCATCAACACCGAATAACCCAACACACAACAACACCTTTCCCGGCAGACTAACAAACTATCACAACAGAAACTCAAGACTCCCGGCACCATTCTGTACAAGACTAAAAAAATGTCCCAATACAACAGAAATCATTTCAATATCAATTATCGAACGCAACCACGAAAAAATAGCCCCATGGACATTAAAAACACCAAAAACAAACACCGACCTGGCAAATCACAAAAAAAAAAAAAAAAAATGAAAAAAACAACATAGAACACAAACAGGAGTTCCAGAAATTAAACAACACCTACAAGAACTATCACAAGATCTATACAAACGCCTCCAAAATCAAACACCGAATAGATTTCGCAATCGTCACAGAAAACTCCACTAAAAAACAACGACTCTCCAACCACACATCCATCCGCTATACTTGAAGCACTACGGCACATCCAAGAAAACAAATATCAATCAGCGGTAATCTATACAGATTCCTTGACTTCGATAAAGAACAAACACCAATACCGCCAAAAAGAATGAAGTCATACAAATGATCCAGGAAACATACACCGAACTTACCAACGACCACAAGCATATAATAATCACATGGATCCCGTCACACCAAGGAATTGAAGAAAATGAAAAAGCCGACTCCTTAGCCAAAGAAGCAACAACTGACCAAACAAAAGAAACCAACATCCCAATCCCACACCAAGACCTACTAACTTCAACGACCAAAGCGGAAAGAGAAGAATGGAACAGAATTTGGACTACGACAAATAGAATCAAAATACACGACATAGCACACCATTTCTATCAAAAAATAACAAACAACAATATAAGCAGAAAAGAAAGGATAGCTATGACCAGGCTTCGAATAGGACACTCCAAGATCACGCACGAATATCTCCTAAGCAAAACAGAACCACCTTTCTGCAACACCTGCAACCAACAAATCACCACCCAGCACTTGCTACATGAATGCAGAAAATACCAAAACATAAGAAGTAAGTACGAATTAAACCAAAATACCGCTCTAACCTACCAGAAACAACAAAAAAACGTTATCAACTACCTAAAGGAGACCCAATTACTAGACCAGTTATAAGGAGACAATTTCAACATGTCGCTAAAGACCTCGTAGTCGATGCGACGCTAAACCCCCATTTAAAAAAAAATATATAATTCAATTAAAGAGTCAAAACTAAAGAACAAAATTCTAGCACATAAATATAATAAAAAAAAAACACTAAATAAACGCAATGAACATGGTGATTCAAGTCCGAGAATAATAAAAACAAAAAACAGAAAAAAAGTAGAAACGAATTTGCATTGTTAATTTTGGTGAACGAGAAAGATGGTTGCGCGGATGTGTTCTAGTAATTACTTAATATTACCTAAAAATAAGCTCGCTCATAAATTATAGCTAATTTCAAACCCAATAAATCATTCATAATTAAGTTATACAGGGTGTTTCGTAACTTGTGGGATCCACTTCGGGAGCTGATTGTACGCCTAAAAATAATGAAAAAAAGTCATATAAATAATATATGTCCTATCTGACTTCGTTTATGAGATATAATGAATTTTCTGTTTTAATTATTTTTACAAAAGATGCTCGAAATGACCACCTTGCATTTGAAGACAAGCCTGCACGCGTCTTGTCATTACTCTCTCTATCATTCTTGATGTTTCTCGAATTTGTTAGAAGCCTTGCTCTATTTTATTTCGTAGTATTTCAGCATGTTCAATCGATATTGCGTATACAATAGATTTTAAATGTCTCCACAAATGAAAATCCAGTGGATTCAAATCCAGAGCAGGCCATGCAATAGGACCTCCACGACCAACCCATTTATTTGCAAAGTGTTAATTTAAAATGAGATATGCGGTTTATGATGGAGATCCGCCGCATTTTAGCCGAGTGACTAGGCAATTTTTAAATCAACACTTTGCAAATAAATGGATTGGTCGTGGAGGTCCTATTGCATGGCCTGTTCGGTTCTCCGGATTTGAATCCATTAGATTTTCATTTGTGGGGACATTTAAAATCTATTGTACACGCGACATCGATTGAAAATGGTGAAATGCTACGAAATAGAATAGAGCAAGGCTTCCGACAAATTCGAGAAACACCAGGAATGATAGAAAGAGTAACCAGATGAATGACAAGACGCGTGCAGGCTTGTCTTCAAATGCAAGATGGTCATTTAGAGCATCTTTTGTAAAAGTAATTAAAACAGAAAATTCATTATATCTCATAAACGAAGACAGATAGGACATACATTTATATGACTTTTTTTCATTATTTTTTAGGTGTACAATCAGCTCCCGAAGTGGGTCCCACAAGTTACGAAACACCCTGTATATTCTGTCCACAATTTTCGCATCGTATACACAGAATATATCATCAAAATGTGAGAGCCACTTTAAGAATGGATAGGGTACATCAAACCAATGAAAAAAGTTCACACGTCAATAGGACACGTGTCTTATTTGACCTTGTTTGAAAGTTATAACTATTTTTGTATTTCTGGAGGTATTTAAAAATAATTGTGCCTTCGACACGTATTATCCATGTTGAAATATTCCGTGCACACACACATACATATATAACAGTTTCGACTTACTTGGGATTTTTGAAAGATTACAAAGTTCCTTGATACAGATTTGCAGAGAGACGGTAATCGTGAGCATCTTTTAAAAAGATAAGCAATTGTGGATTATTGAGATATAAAAACAGTTATATAACTTTAAAACGAGATTAAATAGAAATATGTTCATATAAACTTTTTTTATTGTTTTAATCCTCTGTCCTATATATTGAAATCCAGATATGTCTTACCAGATTGTTATACGAAGGTTTATTTCATACTAAATTTTTATTTATAGATATACCGTACATATAACTTTCTATAATTAATGATCTTGTTAGAAATCTCTTGGGAATTGGGAAACGATATTGCGAAATATTAACAATCCAACAAAACTTTTTAACAATTAAAATTATTTTAAATACATTGATTAAATTGCCAGCAACACCGTCATTCTTCTGTGTAATTTACTTAGATTATCAAACCATCGAATTTACTAACATATGCAAAAGATGTTGCTCAATCAATAAACTGTTTTAAAAGATAAATAGTCAACCTGTCGCAATTTACAATAAAAAATATTAAAAAATATGAAAAATAGGAATCTTCGCCTACATTCAAAGGAAATTAATCAGGGCTACACTTCTAATAGAATCTGAATGCTTGTAATAGACACATCTTTTACGATTATCGACGATTATTCGTTTAGCAATTTTCCTTTTTTTTTTACATATCTATCTCTACAAGAAAAGGGAATTCTTGATTTTTTTTTACACATCTTTGATGATATAACATGTAATCGTTAGTCGGTCGGTTCATAATTCCATTCATAATTATATATATAAATAAATACTATTCAAGCTATTTTAATAAAATTACATAATAATTTATAAGAGACTGCATATTGATATTTTAGCTAGGTAAATATTAACTTGGATACTAGCTACCAAGAATCATAAAGTCAATGAAACTCAACCATCAATCATATTTATTTATTACCGAAGTAACAATGACTTGCTTCATATTACTATAATTATAGATAGAATTTACCTGAAAAAAGTCTAAATTGGTTAGCATAAACGATCGGTATTATAGCGATTTAAATCAATTTTTTGCAATTGTACGACATATACAATATAATCCGTATTTAATATATAAAACCACTCATTTTGTTAAATCGGTTACTGACTCTACAAAAGTAGATATAAAATAGTATATATTCCTTCGAAAATTTAAACTCAAATAAATTTGTGAAATGTATTATTACAAGTGCAACTTTTATGTAACAATATACGAAATGCATAAAATCGTATATCCTTGAAATAATTAATTGGCTTCTATTAAAAAAATAAATTATTTATTATTTTATGATTGAAAAAACTTTTTGTCATTTAATGTTTAATTATTAAAAATATTCGTTTTATTTATTTATTTATTTATTACGAAAATTTATTTTAAGTATAAAAAGTTAAGCATCAATCAAATGCACTGATATCAAAGTTTAAAGCATTTTGACCTATAAATTGTTGAAATATTATATACGTATAAATATAAATTTGGTAAAATACTTGTTTCTTAGCATTAATAATAATGTAATTTGAAAAATAAAAATGTATCGGAATATTTTTTCATATTTTCAAATAATATCTCGTTTTACATGATAAAAAAAACATTAATTTTTTTCACAATAAGAACAAAGTGAATAATCTTTTTTTGTGTCATTGTCAATATCAAGAAGAGATATATTTCTTATTTCCTAAAATTATATAATAATTATTCATTTTATAATAATGTTATATCAAAGCTTCCACAACTATATTTTGAAAAATATAGTGGTGAAAGAAGATTCGAAGTATACAATATAAATTTTTCATTATATGCAAATGGAACATTATATACAAAAGAAATGTAAAAGATAATCTGATAAGAGTAGAAAATGCGTGTATATATTGTAGAAAGTTGAAGCAAATAGACAAAAAAAGAAAAGAACTTAATTATATATAATACATATTAGCATGTATAAAAAAACTAATAAATTGTAACAGAGCATCGCTTTTATGAATCAGAATAGTAGTAACATAAGTCATGATTTTAGCATTAGTGATATCAAGATCGTTATTCCATCAAGTTCAATGAGCTGACATATTGACATATCTTAAGTCAAAATCACAAATAGAAAGTTGGTAAATAACAAAATATATCAAATAATGAATAATAAAAATGAATATGTGATATAATATTAATATTAATGTAGTATCATACTATATATTATTAATAATATTATATAATAATAATTTAATATAAGATAATCTATAAAAAATAAAGTAAAGGAATTTTCTATAAAAGTATATATATAATATATCCACACATCATATCAACATACGTATCAATTAAGCATATTTTCATGCTTCATATTATCATTTTATATTTTAACGATAATATGTTGATATTGTATTAATACACAAAGAATGTGGATACACAACAAAACGACACAATATATGGATACAGAGCATGTAATTTTAGATACTTGGATGTGTGATTTTCTCGTTGATTGTCTATGTACTTGTGAGATAGTATTTTGAACATTACATAAATTAAAAATCAATTAAAAGTATCTTCGTAATTATTACTCTTTGACTTCATGTACCTTTTGACTTCAGGTGATAATTTATTACTCGGCATTCAGTATCTTTTCCAATCGCAAGGTCAAATGTCACATACAATAATATAGAAATACAAGGCCGCCTACATATTTCAATAAAAAAAGTGAAGTATCAAAAAATTATTTATTACATTATACGTCCTGCTTGATACCAAACAACTTTTATCTGAAACATTTTCATACTGATTAAACAATTTATTAGTTTAGTAATAGTATAAGAATATTTAAAAAGACCGCCATGGATGATTCGTAACGACAACGATGGTAGCGCCAGAACCAACCTAACAGGTTGACTTATCTCACTAGTACCACACCAGTCACTTCACGTAATTTGTTTTGTGACCGATGGACATATACATATGTAGGTATCTATCACCTACATACATATGTTATACATATAAAACTACGAATATATAGAATGTCACTAAATAAACAAAGATATCTACATTAAAAACAATGTGAATTGTGAATTCCAAAATATCTATGTGACATATTGAAACGTATACATTTCTTCGTAACCCGAGTGCAAGTGTCTTGCGCATGCGACGAAACGTGAGTAACAGCGCTATCTTAGCAATACTCAAGGAATGACCGCGATATTTCAAATATAGTGAATCAAAAAATGTTTTTTGCAATATCTTTGATACATTAAACAAATGATACATTAACAAAATCTGCTCCTATAAATAATTTACTATAAAAATAATGTGCACAATAGCAATCTCTAACGAATCATACAATAATAATAGAAGAAATATAAGAAATAATAATTGAGTAAAAATTATTAACACATCTGTAATTCTAGTGCTTAATCTACATTTAATGGCGGATAATGTTATTAGAAAAGTAACAAAATATCCTTCTATAAATATGGAATATTGTCGAATGATATCCCGCCATCATTATGTAAGATATAACAGAATGTAAAATATTTCTAATATCTTGAGAACAAGCATTTTTTTCTGATGCTGACAGGATTTGACAATGTTGCAGTACTTACAAAAGGTTATTCTGTAACTTTTCTAATAACATTCAGCCATTGAATATAGATTGAGCACTGAAATTACAGGTGAATTAACATATTTTTGATTCTTGTATTCTTATATTTCTTATATTATTATTGAAAATTGCTACTGTGCATTCATTATTGAAAATTAAAAATTATTTTTGTACATAGTCACCTATTTATAGCAACAAATTTTGTTAATATACCACTCACTTTTATAAAGGTATTGCAAAAACAAACTAGATATGCCAATACTTTTTTGATTTATTATAAATACAAAAAATTATCAATATCAATAGATTTCTGCTGCTTTAATGCACTTATTATGTAAATTTAATATGCTAGTATACAATTCTCATATATTATCACATTAGATTACATAGTGTGATATATTTCTGTATAATAGTACATTTCATCTAGATGCATTTAATAATAGCACACTTGTTAAAATTAATATATAATTAACATGTAACTAAAACTAGTATGTAATTAACATATATTAAAATAGCCAATTTAAATGTATACAGATAATCAATTGAAAAAGATATATAAACAGAGAAGATATATAAAAAATTTTTTATAAAACAATTATAGATTAGTTAAATATTGTCAAATATGCTAAAATATAAATAAAATCTATTTGTTACATTATTATCTATTACTTACATTAATTATTATACTTTCAAATTTTATTACTTTATATAAATTTCAAGTAGTAGTAAATAGTAATAGTTAATTTATACGGAATAATTCGTATACTTAACAATTAATATTAAAATATTTTAGTAATTAGAAGTCAAGTTCTATTACCGAATTGATGATACTACAAGATTTAAAAGTAAAACTGTTGATGATAATTTCTATATATATTAGCACAATCAAATACAATTCATTATTTTTTCACGGTTTGTGAACACAACGCATCGAAACCTACTTCAAAATAATTTTCCTTCAACTGATTAAATTGATTCTTGTTAACCTTGACATTTTGTGCAACACTCGCCCCACAGGTTTATTTTAGAAAGGTAGAATACAACGTACCACGAGAAACTCGCGAACTGAACAGACTTGCAGGCTCGCAGGTTACCTTCTTGCACTTACATTCGCCATACGGTGTTCTACATTCTGCAGGATGAGAAAGCTTTGTCGCTACATTAACGATCATTATGGCCAATTAGCGAATAGTCATTTCTGATAAACTATTGCATGCTAATTATAAATTTAGAATTTATTTTTTTCAATTTTGTAAAAAAATTTTCAATTATGAATCTGTTTTATGTTTCAACGATAAAAGATGAACAATTTCCGTTTATAAGAAATAATTCTAATGACTCTTACAAATTTAATGTAATGTACAGAGTGTTCCAATAACTTTATCTCTCTAAATATCTCCATTGTTTTTGGAGATATGTGAAAAAATTTTATTAACGAAAGTTATTTAGTACAGAGCCTGCCATAACATGGCAGTACTTTTCGTGAATGGAAGGATTTCAGAGATTTCAAAATCACCTCCATTTTTTAAATGGAATGATATATTTTTTCATTCATTAATCGATGCAACTCGACATTTTCTATAAAAAAAAGTATTAACTACGAAAAATCATTAATTTAGGATATTTTGTCTTTAATTTTGTAAAATTTATCGTATGAAAATAAAATTTATCGATTAATGGATGAAAAAATGTATTATTTAATCTACAAAGAGACTTTGAAATCTCCGAAATCCCTCCACCTAAAAAAAATATTGTATTATGGACTCTGTACTAAATAACTTTCGTTAATAAAATTGTTTTTCCAAAACAATATACTGTATATATGTTACATATATAGTATATTGTGTATATGTTACATATACAGTATATTATGTAATATTACATATCTATGTTACATATTATGTAATATTACATATACTGTATCTACATATATGTTACTGTATATATGTTTAAACAATTACTAAAATTATTGAGAGACTGAAATGTTTTTTAATTTATTTCAAAATCTAACATTTTATGTCTATCTGGCATAAAATGCGACTACAGTACACGATAGAGCAGATGTTTTTTCAGAAATCAACAAGTAAGAACAGAAAAAACAGTTTAATTTCGATGCAAAAAGTAAAATTGTTTCGCGAAATATGCAACATCACCTGTAATTTTTAATAGTACGCATGTATCAAATTGCGCTGACCGAACGATGAAACCAATATTGTTGAAAATCACTGGTGACGTCATGCAATTTACAAAATTACTTACTTTGCTTCTTGTTCATTAATCAAACTGTTTTTGTAAACCATTCTTGCTTAATGATTTTCGAAAAGAAATTATTTGCTTGATTGCGCAAGTTGTCTCAGCAGATGTTTAATTTTTTAAATAAATTAAAAAAATATTCGAAAAAATTGGCGCAAAATCGAGATTCCAATGACTTTAATGATCATTTAAAAATATTTAAATATTTATAATATGAAATCATCATTTTCACAAACACAAAATAGATTTATAATTGAAAGTATATTTCTTTCTTTTTGAAAACTGAATTTTTCAAAAATTAAACATAATGAATTTGTAGTCAGAATTAGAATTATTCATTATTAAAAAAATGAAAAAAGTAAGAATTTATAAAATTATTAACAATAGCGTTGTTGACTCGAAAAAAAGAGAAATTTTTCTTATTTATTTTCTTATTTATAACAATAAACGATATAAGCATGATATTTGAAAATAAACTTTTGGAACTATTGTCTTGTAATATTAAAGGTAAATTCGTCCCAACTTGTTCGAGTTTTGTGAGTCGCCCTGTATAGGTAATGTTGATAAATAAATATGTATATACAGTTAATAAGCACATATGTACATATATACATGACATTGTTGTCTAAATCGCAGATATGCGACAATAGCTCATAAAAGTATTTGCACAATTACTATTATTATTATTGCTATATAGAAATTTTTTACGTATACATGTATTATATTTTGAAATATTTTTTGCAAAGTTAAGTATTTTGGCAAAAAAATAATTAAAGCATAAATTCATATCATCAATAGTCATCTTAAACATCTTAAATCTTAAATATGTTAAATATGTTAAATATGTTAAATATCAAATATAATCCCATGCGTATAAATAGAAATGGCAAAGATCCTAGTGTACAAATCCTGTTTTCTGCTATAGTACACACAGATATGTTTTTTTTTATAGAATAACGAAATTAATTAAGAAATTAAACTCTAACAAATTATAGAATTACAGGTACGCAGACATCGAAACCTCGAGAAAATAGGAAAAAAGTAAAATTCCTTGGCAGCATTTCAGTGATCGAAATTTGAAAAAAATGTCATTCGCCGAATGATTATAAAAGCATTGGATGCTCATCGTTTGTCCGTATGGTACCGATTATGCTAAATATATTATTATAAAGATATGCTAAAGATCATTTCCAAGAAGACCAAGCCGTTAGCATCCGAGGCAAGTTTCTGTCTGGCTTTTACATCAAGTTTCTTTCTTACCGATCGATTCTTAATTACCAGTCACGTACATTTTTCAACAACGTCGCATAAAACTGAGCAACATTTCTAAGAATTTCTATTCCCACATTAAATTACAATCGACGACTGTGAAAATTCTCGCGAGTCTTCCAATCAATGAGATCTTAAAAATTTATCGGTTTATGCGCAGGAAGCACGACATGTAAGTTATTTATTTGCATCATTTCGTGTAATTGCTAAATTTTTGAAATCGTTGTTTAAACTGACGTTCTCATATTTCACATGAACAAGACACGCGCACCAGTAATTGAGACTAGTCGGTGCATAACGATAGCGATAATATTTTGTGCGTAACTGTAAATGACTGACAGAAAAGAGTATTTGTCCCACAAATAGACGAGAGAATGTACAAAATTACTCGATATCATTACGGTATAAACAGGTCTTGACGAGTTACCTGCTCCAAACAAATGAGCCACCATGGACATCGTATTTCGTTAAGTATACCGATGTTGTGAATGATCAAAAAGGGATGTCTCACTTCAATTGGCCAGTAGGCAACAGCAATTATCACGTACTTAGAACTGGCTGTTTCCCATACATTAAATATCACTGTACCAAGAGGCCACAACAAGACCTCAACCTCGAGGACAAATTTTTCAAAGCGATCAAGCTATTGAACCTTGGTATGTACGTATATCTTCACATACTTATCTATCTGAGAAGTAAATCCGTCTGTTCCTCATGTTCATTGACACTTTCTCCACTTGAAAATAGAGAACACGGTGAAATTTCATCGATAGGATGTGTTGCAACAAATTACCGATCATTAGTTATTTTGTATTTTTATTTTTATTTTTTATCAGGTATACCTACATTAATGTATGGATTGGCAGCAATTTTCTTAATTAGACACCGAGAAATCGTGAGAACATCTCAAGGGGATGTGGTGATCCATTTCTTATTGCCAGAGGACAAGGGTTCTATGTACTGATATATTTGTAGACACTGTCTTGTTAATATATCGAGGTAATTTTTAATGTAACCAAATAAAAAAGTTATAGGATCTGACGTGTTTATTTTTATATAAGATTGTGTTTATAAATAAAAGAGATTAGTAAAATGAGTGAAATCACAGAATTAAATTATTAAGAAAAAAATCGTCGTCTTTTATATTTAAACAAATTCAGAAGCGTGATTTTGGCCGAACAGCTAATTGACCTTTATTTATTCCTCTTTATCTCAAAATAATCTCGCATTATTTAGTTATAAGATCAAAGATTTTATTATAATTAAAATTTCTATTAAATATAAGTGACCCTCGTGTACAGTTGCGGTCATATTTCGAACAAATAAATAAATTTATATTTTTTGATAAAAATTATTTATTTTAATACTTTTACGAAAAGCTTTATCGTTTTAAGCAATGAAATTAATCACAACGTCATATTTTACTCGAAAGCAGTAAAAGAATTTACTACAAGTTGACCTGTTCTATCATACTTTCTTCAAAATTATAATTTTTTAATTATAACATTTGCTTAATTTAGAAATTGAAAATATATAAATTTTTTCTCAATTTTTGTTTGTTTTGTAAAATATATCAAGCATACATAGATGATTCCCGCTTATGTTTTATGGTAACCATAAAAACGTTTATAAAATAATGATTAATTATTACGTATGTACATAAGTATACCACTTCTAATACGCATTTATCACATTTATAGCATTAAGTAAATACCATACGTTCCTCATACCTTTCAGATTCGAGACAATGCGATCTAACAATAGATATACACGCAACCAACTTAGATAAATACAGATTGAGAAAATCATAAAATTTTGAAAAATAAATGTTTATAAATATATTATAAATATAAAAAAAGAAATATTTTTAAATTCAAGTAAAGAATACGTGTAAAATAGATTTTATATGAAAATAATTTATCAGCAAGTAACACAGATATAAAGACATTAAGACGATATCGGCTTAGTATTTTGTTCTCTCTCTTCCTATGTAAAAATTTATACATTGTTACAAATTATTGCAGTATAGTATTAATCTAAATCGTGTTAACGATTCTTACATACAGAATAAGGTAGAAATATACAAATTTATCATTAACGTAGCTTTGCAATAATTTTATTATACAAACTGTCCTGTAGTAGTAGAAAATCTAGTAGGAAATGATTCTACGTGAAAAAATGAATGGAAAAGAAAAAATAAAATTTTTTCATTAAAACTTTCATTTTCGAGAACATCGAGCTTGAAAATTCGCCATCTCTATTTTTCACAATAGCACAGAGGTATGCAAATTAGGTTCCAATTGGTCCTTTGTAATAAAATCCGTTCTTTTACTTTGTTGACATTTAATTGGAATATTTATAATTGTAATCCCTCCTGATGTGTAATTGGATATTTTAATCATAAATTCAATTTAAAGTATGTGCAAATTTACGATTGTATTTCGATCGATACTATCATTTCCATCGCTTCAATGTTTAACGGTAGTAGTATTTCCTGCCGAATAAAGAATAATCGTCCAATCAGTTTGCTGATTAAAAATCCAACGATAGTTGAGTCAAATACAATAAAGCGTTAAACTCGTGATTAACATTTGGCTCGCGTTTGACACAGTGATCGCATTCCAGGTTTACAATGACTAATATTCCTTTCATCGCACATCGTATAAAGATGAATACAATGGGAAACCATTGCAATGCTCCCAAGACGTGACAAGCTTCGTTTCATCACATTAATATTTATTTGAAAAATAATTAAATTACGGGTCTCGAAAAATCATTTAACATATGCGATCAAAAGTATTTCTCATTCGAGGAATTGAGTCAGTCGAGTGATAGATCAGGACAAACAGTTTGAAAGAACTAGTACATGTATAAAAGATCTAACTCAATACCGATGATCAATAACGAGAAATCGCATAATTAATGCGAACGCATATATACATCTAATGTTTAATAAAAATTAGAAGCTTGAACGGACTTTTCTCAGTAACATGTGAATAACATTTTAATTAACAGATAGCTTTCACTCGGTGAATGACGATGCATCGAAATATCGCGAAAGAACTTTCACCGATTTATGTTTGTTGTACAGCTTTCGTATGCGACATTAGTGGCCTCCGACCTTCTAGCATTGCTGCATAATGCCAAGCTATTCCAGCGGCTATCGCGATATCACGATATCGAAAGTCTGATACACGAGAGCATTATATTCGATCGTGAGCATAGGGAGAGACATTTTTAAAAGGATGTTAAACATTGATGACTGAAGGTGCTTTGTTATGACTATTCAACGTCTTAATATTCAAACATACCTAAATATATAAATATTCAGATATATTCAGATATAATAGCTTGTACTTTTATTATATGTTCAATGAATCTAACATATTTATATTGATTTTTTGAACTTAATCACATCTCGTTTTGAATCACTGAGCTGTATCTTCAGATCAATATCATGTCATGTTTTTGAAATTGTAGTACAATAGGATGTAATGTAATCTACATGTAAAAATATTGTCGAAAAGAAAAGATCGTAAATTTTTCCATATAACGCTTTGTTTTTGAAAAAATCGAGTTTGAAAATTTATTAAATATATTTGAATTTGGATAATTCTAGATGTGAAGGAAAAAATAATTAACAGGATGTTATGCTACGTAAAAATAAGTAAAAATTGTAGATTTAAAATTTATTTGTTTATTTAAAGCTTTATCTTCAAGAAAATAAATTTTGAATATGTTTCATTAAAAATTGCCTTGATAAATTGATAACATGTACTTGATAAACTTTCAAAAGCAATTTTTTTCCAAAAATTTTACAAAAAAATGTTATTTTAGATTTTTTACTTATTTAACAATTTACTTAATTATTTTTGTCATATCTAGAATTAGTTAAATTCAATACATGTACTTAATAAACTTTCGAACTTGATTTTCTTCAAAACGAAGCATCATATGGAAATATTTTATTCTTTCTTATTCGATTCATTTCTACACGCATAATCTCTCACTCTAACCGGTTGCACATGCCACGATTTGAGGAATATGTATAACTGCATATGAGATACATGCTTATAAATTAAACATGATGTCTCATTTGTTCGATTAAAAATTCATATCAAATATACATTCTTAAACGAAGATCTTTTTTTGTGAAAAATGCCTAAGTTTGAAATTTTTAGATAAAAGAATTACTAAAAAGAAGTGAAATGAAAACATTGAATTCATTTCATTAATTATACAAGATAAAAATAGAAAGCTTTTCATATACATAAACGGTATCAATGAAAGAATCATAATATGATTAAGCGAGTCGTTCTTAGCTAAACTCTCACAAATTGAACAAAAAAAAAAAAAAAAAAAGAAGAAAAAAGAATGAAATTTTAATTAAAATATACTCTTATTTATCTTAGTATGTATTCTATTTTTATCTTAGTACATATTCTATTTAGAAATATCGCATAATTATCCATTAGCCAAATTAAACGAATCATGTATCCTTACATATCTTTTGTTTCTATAGGTCATTTTTACAGAATTAATAACACATTTTCACTTAACTTTAAGTTAAATCGTACATTCCTAAACCATTTCAACACCATCGAAGATCGATATTGGTTAAGCCGAAGGGTTTGCATGTTTTCTCCATAAAAGAATGGAACGGAATGGAGTAGAATGTTCGATTAGGGTTAGAGAGCGCGAATCATACTAACCGATCGTACACCTTGTACCCACGCAAGACTTGTCTCCATTCCGCGCACGTGTTAACACACGACCACGTGGATGTTAGCAGGGTCATAGACGGAGAATCGGATCAATGTTCGCCACGAAGCTGTAGAGTCGCATTACGCGCAATTAATTTCACATAAGATCCGCTATATATATATATATATATAATCCGCCACCGGCATATTTGCATGTCCGATTGATCGTTTCGAATTAGAGGCACCAGTTACATATGTAACTGACTGGACCTATTACAATATTAAACGCTTCAGCGTCTTTCAAAGCCAGAAACCGGAACGTTCGCGTTGACAAGAAAATTCACATGTTTCAGATATTCGATTACACTTCTTTGCAACCAAACACGCACGTACACTTTGCTGTCCACGAACCTTTCAAACGAGAAAAGAACATACCTTTAGAGATAACGGCTCTTCTGCAGAGCATTTACATATGTATACCTGACATTTATTTTGAGATTTTTTTCTTCGGAGAAACTTATCGAAGAAAAGGTGTAAAAAGACGATCCTTGCATACTATTGTATGGCAGCATGCTACGAGCAGTACTATGTACGTTCACCCGGTTTTCCTTTAAACGGTTACGATGCTTCTCTTTTGTATGCACAGGAGGGCAAATATATACGTACACACGTAGATTCAACTTTGTGCTTCGCAGCGAGTGTAGCGAGAACAGGCAGAAGATATTTTGCGAAATTGTCAACCGTTTTATTCCCAGAAATTATACTGACATGTTTGTTTCTTTTGGAAATCGATATTGGAAAAATTATAAATTTGTAGTTTTTGGATTTGAAAGAATGAATTTTTCTTTTGAGAAAAATTAAATCTAGAAATTATGCATAGTCAATACATTTATATGTTTGATCGTTAAAATTCGGTCGATATTTTATAAATTTCTAGTAAGAATTCGTTAATTCGTTTTAAAAGATATTTACATAAAAGCTAATAACTATTTATTGAAAGCCTTATTTATAGATTTCAATTTATACAAAAATTCGTTCAATTTCTACAATTTTCTTGTACCTTCAATTGTTTCCATTAAGTCTTTATGATATTCAATAAAACAATTTAATCGATGTAATGTTTACACATATTCGTTTTCGTGTTTACAACACAAGAAATAAACGCAATACATCAAAATTAATAGAAAACTTGTAATTATTTTTTTTTTTATTTTTATGATGAAATTAATTGCAACTGTCTCAATATGTGCAATAGTATAATGTATAATGTATAGGATATGGATTTTAAGTATTTATGAAAAATTAGAAGTTACAAAAATATATATACAATATATAAAAATATCTATGTATATAAAATATCCAAAGTAAAATATATTATATTATTAATGTATAATAAATAAAAAAATTTTTCTATTTCTTTAGCAATGTTTAAAAACTTCAAAAAATACAAAACTTCAAAATATACAAAATCTGCATCCTAATAATATATAATTCTAATTTTAGGTATATAAGAATTTAAACTTACATTGTGTTCCAATATTTCATTTTAATTTTATTTGACACTGAATAGATTTTGCTCAACTATAGAATGTAAATGAACTATTGATTTGCTGTTTTCTATAAACGAAAAATGCTATGTTATTTTACAATAAAACCAATTGCATTTTATCGTCATCACATAGCATAAAAAATTATCGATATTTTAAACTATCATAATTTCGTAAAATCATCTCAAAACATATACTTGAATATACTTGAACTACTCTTGAGTTCGTTTTTTTATAAAAATTTTTTCATCATTCTTTTTTTAAATTATTGATAAATAGTTATAGATAAATCTTTCAAATTAGAAACTGAACATTTTCTAATCGAGTAATCAGTATCATGCAATCCTTCCCAACAAATCGTTGTATAAACTGCGTTTTCGTACCATTAAAATTTTGACTTTCCATTTACATCGATTTCAATCTGCGTCGCGCAATGACATTCATCAATACTGTTCTTCTTCGCCTTGAATTTGCTATAGTTAATTCTTCTTTGCACACGAAATTTCTTAGGAAATATCCATCTTTATATTTGCGATTATGTCCGAGAAAGTATTATGTCTGACTTCTTTTTTCATTGCGATTCCGCAACTTTCACCAAAGGGATTATGTAATCATTAATATTACGTTACAGAGTAATCTCGATGACAAAATATTATTTTTAATGTCCTGACTAAAATACTATTTAGTGTCCCGACGCTTACAATTTAAAATATTATATATTAATCGCGATGTTCATACATTAGCATCCAGAGACATAAAAATATGATTTTTGTTGACTGGTTATAAAATAGCAGAAACATATAAATATACATTACAGACGAAATGTTTTATAAACAAAGAAATTTTAAAATATGCTACATGCACGCGTAAATTCTTCGTAAATATCTCAGATGGTAATGTGTTAACATGACAAGTAAGATAGTAGCACATTTGCAAAGATGCACGATCACAATTTCAAAATAAATATACATAAATCGGCTTGAAGTCATATAAATACATACATATGTATATATTTCATCCGTAATCATTGAGTAATACAAATCATTAGATCGAAAAAATAATTTACATAGTTATTTAACTTTTTTTTCGTTGATATTAATTAATAAAAATCTTATTTATTGTTTATTTACGATATAGGAGCACCTTCGTGACAACACAATCACGTAAAACACGTATGTATTAAAATCAAACACATCCAAGACGATAGAATGATGGCAGAAGTCTAAACAAATGGAAAATTAAATCTTTATTTCATCGATATAAAGCCATGTCAATATATCGACGTCCTCATTCGCATTGTTGTTTCTTTTGTTACACGCGCTATTTAAACTCCTTAATGTATTGCTGCATTACTAATGTATTTCATTCTTCGGCATAATAATTTTTTCACTAGTAAATCAGTGGTTATTTTTGCATTACTTTGCAAATAATTATCTTCTCCGTTTTAATATAATGATATATTTTCAAGTACAATTGTAATCATGTAAGATACCTTTTTCATACATGTATATTTATATAAATATGTTGTAGAAATTTCGTGAAAAATACAAATCACGACTAAAATTCCAACGAAATTCGTATTCGACGTAAATGTGTAGTCGACTACTAGGGAGATAAGATGTTGGCCCATCATTTACAAATTGAAAGAGCAATTGTTCTGTCGTTCGATTCGTAATACACGATAGTAGGGTATCTACTTCATTTTATTACCAGTTAGTGTTGCCTAATAAATTAAATTAAGGCAACTCGAGCACACAAATAGCGTTATGCAACACTATCTAGTGCAATAGTTGTAAAATAATATAATATTAAAGATGAGTGCGAGAGGGAAAGAGGATGAATGGTATGTGGTAAAAAGTGTGAACAGTATATAGATTTGGTCATTGAGTGGAGAAGAGCAGTATGGAATCACGAAGGATTAAATAGACAGCATGCAATAGAATTTATCTTGCTCAATTTAATCGGGTTTAGTATTAAGTATATATTAAAATATGTGCATTTTGATGCTATTCTCGGTCTTGATTGCTTAATCTTTATGTTCTACACTCTACAGTATTTTAAATTTACGTTTATGCCAATGTCATTGCATCTCACCTTGTCGTTGCGTTTTGTTTCGTTCCCTGTTATGCGATTAACTTCCATCAGTCAATAATGACGTGTTGAAATAGGAGCGTTAGTCTTATGTTACAGTTATGCAATCAAGTAATGCGAGCAGACGATTTCCGCTTCCCCTGTTCTCTTTCAGCTTGTGGGTAGTGCGCCAACGTCTCAAGTATACCTTAAATCCAGAGATGGCGGACTTCTTCCTCGCCGCGGGCTGTACGCACTACTCATTGTCAGTCTG
Organism: Frieseomelitta varia; assembly: GCF_011392965.1. Classification (NCBI taxonomy): domain Eukaryota; kingdom Metazoa; phylum Arthropoda; class Insecta; order Hymenoptera; family Apidae; genus Frieseomelitta; species Frieseomelitta varia. Next base: position 331,654 of record NW_025109956.1, read on the forward strand.
CCAATTCCCTCACCGAAGAAATTGATTCACACTTTGTGCATTTTTTCACGCCGTTGTGGGCCATAGACGCTGCTTCCCCGATTCTGCTTTATTAATTTTCTAACAGTCAAAACTAAAGTGGAGGATATCGCTATCGATCAAAAAATCGTCATTAAGGCACAATCACAATGTCCCAACGCGATTCAGCGCAACATTTTTAATCTCACGATCGATATTGGATTGGAACGAAGGTCCCGATTTCAATCCACAATGTGATGTTTTATATATCATTTTAATCCCGACAAATAGCGTCAACATATTTTATAAAAAAATATTATATGAAAATAAATAATTGTATTATTACAACGTTATAATAAAAATACCAAAATATATTATAAAAGACCTTATATTTATTATTATCATTATCGTAACTACTGTAATACTGTGTGTGCAACAAGTGGGTATTAACGCCGATAGATAAGTTTGTCGAATGAATTTATAATTTCGGTATTTTTCTTACGATTTTTAATTAAGCATTTATGACCCTGTATTTATATTTTTTACATTTTTATATTTTTTTACACTTTTTTACATTTTTTCTTTTTATATAACACAATGATAACACTAGGATTATGACCGTTTTTAATACGAAAAGTAGAACAACGATATTTTAAAATATTTTTCTGCACGGCTGTTTCACGAAAAACATTCCCGGAAAGAACAATGATTATGATTGCATTCCATCATTGCAAAATCTTTGTCTTCCTTATTATTGACGCATCGCCGTAGAATAAATTGCTACGCGGCAGGATTTTCTGACGAAATGATTTATCGTGGTTATATTTTAAGCCTTCCATTGAAAATACAAATGCAAGAACAGCAATAAAATCGTAATTGCTACGTAAGCAGTGACGATGCAACTGCAGGTGCAAGATTCTAGCAACGGTGAGCCGTCAACTGTTGTCACATAACTATAATAAATCTAAGAAATTTCTCGTCCACCACATTTTCTATACACATAGTATATATATATATATATATATCCGTATATACATATATGCTATTGCTAATATGCATACATCTCTATCACTTGTCGTGTTTACTTTTACCTCAAGATTTACATATGTAAATGCTCTTCAAGATAATATTAATTCATATAGGTATCAATTTTGTGTTTTCCTTGCATCTTTATTTCTTTACTTGCGATACACGATCTCCATTCTTATACACGAAACGCTTTCTTTCGGAATCTTAATCTGTCTTTGACAATTAAATGTGTGATGCTTACTTTATTTTCGTTTATCGTGATGATTCGATTCCCTTTGTACGATTAAACTGTTCTATAAACTCACTCTAAAGTTCGACACAGGATACGTTATTAATACTAGACAATTAGTATTTCTAAATAGAAATCAATATCAATTTTGACAAAAATACTTTCTTTTTAAGTAACTGTAAAAAAAGAAATTCTGAAATCCATCTAGTATTAAGCCAATATCTATCAAGAGGAAAGGAAAGCTAACAGTGAAAGAGAAAAAGACAAGCTAGTTTGCATTTTATTTTTATAAAAGAACAAAACATGGTTAAACCTACTCTTATACATTAACAAAAAATTGATATCCTTGAGTGACTCTCGTCTCTAATCTTGCTGCCAAGTTTGCTCCATGGTTATAATATTTGCATGATTCTCAGACACCGAAATAATGACATTATTCATTTATATGATAATTGTAATAACTTCCTTCTTACAATGTGTGTATAATTGCATAATTGGTGCGCGACACTCACGTAAACTGAATGGAAAAAATCGAAAGAAATATTGGTCCAATACTATCTCTTTTTCTATAAAAACGGACATGATCAAATTTATCGGTCGCCGTAGCGAAAATAATCGCCATTGTAAATTAATTTCTTTATTCTTGCAATCGATTCTGTAACTGTCAATCTCTGCGTAATACATTTCGACACATTTTTTTAATGATATCTTTTCCTCAGTCTATCTGTCGATATGGTTCATGCTTTCCGATTTTGAATATATCATTTTTGAATATATTGTAAAAATCAACATTTTGAATAACTTTTTCCAACATATGACTGTCGGGTTCATTTAGTTTTCGAAATATTTGCGAAAAATTGTCGCTGTAATGTAAATAATTCTGTTTGTAAAATTTGCATTTGTGGCAACGTATGCACTGCCATATTAATAAATAACTTCAGTTATTTATTAATCTCTAAGATATTAATTAAAAACTTTCGATATACGTTGAATTTTGCCTATACAATAGTTTTCGTTGTAGTAGTCATATCATTGACTGTCAAATCGTTGATAATGTAATAATGATATCAACTACGCACGTAATTATGAATAAAATTTATTGTAGCGTTCATAGTTTCTTGCAGATATCTCAAAAACCAGCAACAATTACATGTATAGGAAAAAGTTTTTCAAAATGTTGATTTAAAAATCATTCAAATTGGTGCGAACACAATACATTGGCAGTTTCATCTTTTCTTCAACAGAAACTTCGTCGGAATTGCTTCACAGTCGTCACATTATCGTTTTCATCTGGTGAAGTAACGTCGTGTGAACTGTGAACATTTCTCAAGACATTCTCATAACCAAATCGAAATATCGAAGAAAGACAAAGGAGGAGCTAATTAACTCCCAACTCTGTCTAACACTGAGGCAAAGATATGTTATATCAATCACGTAATTGAAAGATCCTAGCGCCGAGCAACTTCACAACTTGATTACAAGTCTTTGTACTAAGGTAATTAAAACTAGGATCATAAACACGCACACCTGCTACTGCTATTGCTGCCGTACATCTTTACGAAATACAACGGATATAAATTTCACCAGATAATCGATTCGGATGATTTTCTCTTTTCTATCTTTCCCTTCTACTCTCTTCCCATTCGTCACACTCTTCCTTTGTCCATCTATCTCACCTTTTCAATAAGTTCAGATTTCCGGCGAATTCGAAGTTTATCCGTAATTAATGTAATCCCGCCATAATAACACGCTAACTGAGCTTTTCTTCTATCACGATGCCATGCACTGATTAATTTACAGATCGATCATGTACTATAGAAGTACCTACCAAAGGCGTACGAAGCTGTATCGTAATTATGATATCGATTTCGGATCTTGAAACAGTTATGTACTGCAACTGCAAAGAATGTACAGTAGAGCGTCGATTATCCAACTTAATTTGGAGACAAATTTGTTTCGATAATCGACTTTTTCGGATAATCAGTCTGAAAGAATCAAATTCTTAATTATGTCATAAATCGATTAGAAATTAAGCAATTTTCTAGACTGAATGGTTTATACGTAAACCAATACATACCTAATAATAAGGAAAATGCGATATCAAAAATTAGACGTTCTTAGTATTGCCAAAGTGTGAATTCCCTTCAACATAAACATTTGTACAGCATCTATTTCATTTTGATGTTTTGCTCATTCCAATGCAATACTCATGTGTTCGACTGAGACTACATCCCGTCGTATCTTCATTTATACTGACATTTGTATTATCATTTGTTTCGAGCAGAGATGAAATAATATCATCATCGCTCGTAATTTCAAAACCTGGATTATTTTTATCTATGTTCATCCATTCTTGAATATCGTTATTACGACAGTCTTCGAAACCAGATATATCGCGTATTAAATTTTCTAATTTCTCATCAATTTCAACTTGGCTGATATTATTAATTTATTCCAGGCTCTATTAAGAGTAGTACTTGTTAATTTTTCCCACGCATCACCCAACAGACAAATGCATATAAATATGTATATACGTGACTCGTTTTATATTCAGATAATCGGTCATTCGAATTGTCGACATTCAGATAGTCGATGCTCTACTGTAATTCATATATGTATGTATGTAGTTTCGGTTCTGACTAGGAATGAGTTACTCGAAACGTTGAAGTCTCGAAGTTTCGAGAATCGAGAAATTTCGTACTTTTCTCGTGATTCAGAACTCTCGGAATTCAGATATGAAAAAAATAAATGAAGAATCATTTGCAGCATGAATAAAGAATATTTGATTTATGTATATCTCGAATATTCAGTGTCCTTTAGTGATCCTTCATGAACGCTCATTGATCGAATTTTGGGTAAATTTCTAGTTTAGTTTTTCCCAATTTTGGCTATTTCGCTACATTCTTTCTTTTCATTTTGTTCCGGATAACTCCATATATTCTTCCAAGCTTCCACATTGAGGAATATGAGATCTAGCATTTCTTTTTATTTATGTTTTATTTAAAAATACAGAACATTAAAAGCTAAAATTAAGCCGCAAAATTAGAAATTCACTAGTTTGTGTTTTTAAAGATATAAGTAAATGTGCGATCGATAGTAATTTTGGAGTGATAATGTAAAATATCCAAATTTAAAGAAATGATTTAAAAAAGGATATTTTATTATACCATTAATAACGATATACTCTGAAAGACTTCAGTACATAATCAACAACAAAAAAAAAAAAAAAAATAGAAGTAGATTAGATCCAGAGTTTGGATATTAGTGTCTTAAAACATCTGGATTAGATATTTTTATATATTATGATTAAGCATCTGGATTAGATATTTTTATATATTATGTTATGTTTCTGTCTCTATTTTGTTCAACTGTGACCAATAAAAATTTCTATAAAAATGTTAATTCTACTTCTTAAAACAAGAAATTCTTTTTACAAAATAAAATAAAATCAGCACTTCAAATTTCAAGAATTTCGAGTTTCGAAGTCTCGAATTCAAGTTTCGAAAATCTAAAAATCAGTTTCGAAATCATCTCTAGCTTTGATTTATGTGTTACGGTTTCGATATTACATGGATTCTGTATTTTGATTATAATTTGGTTCTATTAATTCTGATTCTTTCATAAAATATATTATATTTTAGTCATATTTTTCTTTGCTCGATACTGGCAATATCACTTTTATGTCCGATCATCAATTTTTTCTTTGCGCTCCCGAGCGACATAGTCACTGTATAAGAGAATTGTAACCAAAATACAAAAAATAATACATATAAACTATGTAACTCATAGTTGTAGTTTAGTTTAGTTTATGGTATACTCATAAACTTAATAATATCGATATATATATATATATATATTATCGGTTCTGAAGAATCGAAAACGAAACCGTAACCAATACTGCCAATAACAGTTGACGTTATTTCAGTTACTCGTAACTGTATCAATCAGAACCGATACGTGACAATTTGAAACAGTTATTTTCAGAACCTTTTCAGTTCTTGTATCCTATTTAACGACTTGCGCTGACAACTGATTGCGGACCATAACGAGTGACCAAATAATGATACAATAATTCGTCGCTTTCTTTTTAAATTTGTCGGTATGACATCACTGGATAGAAATTATTGAGAAGTAATAAATTTATTATTTGTTTTGCCTATTTTCTTTTACTCAAATATATTTAAAACTGAGGAAATATTGCAATTTTGGGACAAAAGATTCTCGACGTGCATGACACGTCGTTCCAGCGCAAGAGGTTAACTGATTGCGGACCATAACGAATGACCAAACAAATAATAATACAATAATTCGTCGCTTTCTTTTTGAACTCGTCGGTATGATATCACTGGATGGAAATTATTGAGAAGTAATAAATTTATTATTTATTTTGCCTGTTTTGTTTTACTTAAAAATATTTAAAACTGAGAAAATATTACTAATTTTGGAACAAAAAATTCTCGACGTGCGTGGCACATCGTTCTAGCGCAAGAGGTTAACTCAACTAAATTTCACGAGATACAGCCTATCGATTGAAATACATGCTCGGTATACATAATTTCTCTAATATGTTAAAATAGAATAAAGGAGCGTTAGATTCTTTTACTTTAAAACTAATGTATTATTCGCTGAAGTTCCGGTACTTTAATCTGCTATGGTTTTAGAATCCTGGAACTTGGGACCACTTGGAAGGAGTTGAAGATAAAAGAATAAAATCCTTCACCGTTGTCATTCAGCAAAATCCAAATGTAAGTGTTCCGAATGTGAGTATAACGTATTATATACGATCAATATTTGATTACTATTATGTTTATTGCCTCATTGATCCTAGCTATTGCACAAAAATGTCGTCTCTAATGTTCGAAGGATTAGCCAAGTATGACTTGGAACTTGCTAGAAAACTAAGGAGTTTGACTGCTGAATGAACTTATTGACTAATGCGTGTATGAGTGTTGTATGTGTGTATGTGCATGCGTCTGGTACAGTACAATCGATCTGAATGATTCTACAAGGTGGCCACTGAAAAACTGAAAGGTTTGAAAGAGCTCGTATTTGTGAGCAGGAAAATGGTGGTCATTTGATGTTGTTCTTCACATATAATACTGAAAAAAATTGATTATATTTCCAAATAAAATAATAAAATATTTAAAAAACACGTGCTTGTAAAAGTTATTTTTGTTTTACATCATTTAGTCTTTCAGTGACCACCTTGTATAATACTCGGTATACAATTGAAGAATTGATTGTCTCTATGAAATTCCGTATATGACCGAAAAGATTCTCTAATTCTTAGGCTGACTAACTGATACATGGTGGCTGATTTTAAAACTCTATTCGACTGACTCTAGAACTCTGATCTTCCTGGGCGACTGATTCTTCCAAATCCTCTTTACATTTCTCCTAAAATGCACTTTTTTGCTCTCCCTTCCTGGAAGGAGAAGACAAGTCACACGGTAGTGTGAGTTCTGTTTATTCGTGGAATTTTCCCCGGTGACGCTGAGGAATGTTAAGGATCTATCGCTGTCATATCGCATTTGAGATCAAGGGAAGTTTACGGCAGGATAACGCTATTGAGGCTATTGGAAAAGAACTGAGACTAATCTTGGAGAGTGAAACTAGGCACGCACATCTATTTATATTACGCAGGTGGCCGATCGAAAAATAGCTTTCTCTGACGCTTGCTATTCGGCAACTTGTGCACATACCTACACGCATTATACAATATATTGGGTCGAACTTCTTCCCTTCCATGAGCCGCTTCTCCTTCTTTTCTTCAGCGCCTTAATCGATTTTCTCACCACTTGCAAACTAGTCACACATATTTGGTTTAATTTTTATTAAGCTTCGTCAATTTTTATGGGAAATTTTTATGGAAAATTTTTAATTTAATTTTATTAGGCTTCGTCAATTTTTATGGGAAATTTCTACAATCTCTTCGTATATTAGTAGCGATTCATTTCTATAAATTATAATTCAGCTTCCCATAATTTATTACTGAACCGGGATCTCAACAATTAATTATTATTATATACTTTTATATCATTTTTTAATATTTTTATCATTATGTACTTTTATATTATTTTTTAATACTTTTATCATTATGTACTTTTATATTATTTTTTAATACTTTTATCATTATATACTTTTATATTATTTTTTAATACTTTTATCATTATATACTTTTATATTATTTTTTAATACTTTTATCATTACATACTTTTATATTATTTTTTAATACTTTTATTACTATATATTTTTATATTATTCATATATTTTTATATAGTTTTATTTTAAAAATGTGAAAGTATCAATGTGAAGGTATTTTTAATATCTTTTAGTATCTTCTAAAAGTTCAGAGGAGGAAGAAACAATAAAGTAGGTTAGAAGAAGCTTTGTCTTTCTCTATAACTTGCAAAAAGAGGCACGAATTACGATTGGCTTGCGAGCCGACAGTTTGACAGGTCTGGTAAATACGTCATCATTGTAACTTTGAATTAATATTAGATGTATTTTTAATGTTGAAATTTAATGTTGATGAAATTTTAATGCTGCGGCACATAACCGGTTTTTCAGCATAAAAATAAGCCCCGAAATCCATTATTCCCGACAGTATATTTTGTTTAATATAATATATTATATTTTATTTAATATCACAATTAAGTTGTTAATTCATTAGTAGACTTGAAACTTTCGGTAATTATTTAGAAAATGGATGTCTCGTCAATTTCGATGATTTTTTAAGACATTGTAAAACTCAATATTGTAACTTTTTTCCTCCACATGTTACCTCTTAAGATGCGAATACGATGGCGACATTTTTCTACTTTGATCAAGTTTGCATATACCGTGCACTTGTGACACAGACAAGCATAATAGACATATTTGTTTAATCTATCATCATTTAATCGACTTCTTTATCTTTGTTATCGTTTCTCTATCGTATTTTACAAATGTGTAACTTCGTATTTTATAAATGTGTAACTTCGACAAAAACTTCGTGCACAACTGTATACATATAGAAAGCTGCAAGAAATTAAAAAGTTGCCGGTAAGCGACAGTGTTGCAGACTTTCTCCGTGCGAGTCAGGTTTTGTACAGTCTCGTATACATGCTTGTATATTTCGTTTCGGTTTCTGCAAATATCTCGAAAGGGGAAAAAGTTGTTTAAAAGATTAAATTTTACGACATTTAAAAATTATTAAGATCGACGAAGCATCCGATTTTTAAATAATTACTGAATTTTCATATTTTCTCTGGTTCATAAATATTATCTTCCTTGAAAGTTGTCCTTATTATAGCTTTTGAATATTGCCCTGAAAAAATCATCGGCTTTCAATCGACATAACATTTTGAGGGGTTGGAAGAGAGAAGAAGAGAACCTCAAATAAAAATTGACTTGGGATATTTATTAGTTAAGTCGGAAATATTCATAAAAAATTTTCGATACAATACATTTAATTCTACGTAGATAGACGTTATTCTTTTTTTAAAAGAATCACTACATCTTAAATATAATCGATGTTCAAAAAATATATATATTTGTAAAAGTAGACATGTATAAATTTATAATATATATTACAAACAAGAAATTAAAAAATAATCATAGATTTATAAAACAAAAGAAATAACATCTTACGTGAAAGGCCATCTTTTACGAATTGTCACAATTCGGGTACACACAGAATTTCGTGAAATTCAAGAAATGCGCAATTTTATGATGGGTTCAACTCTATCTTCAAAATCCAGACCTAATCTAATTCTTTTTTTATAATAATGATGTTTATAAAAGTATAGCCACAACTTCTAAACACTATGTTAACACATTGTATTCTGAAAAAAATCATTACTTTCTAGTAAAATGTTATAATAAATTACAGTTCAAAAGATAAGCAGTAAATTTTTTAAACTATTCAATTATACGCATTATACATACATTATTTTTCAAATAAACAGTTAATATGATATGATACAATAATAAAATACAATATACATATTACTAAAAAAAAGCTGGATATTTGATAACCTATATAATAATTCGAGTCATTTTACCTTAATATAAATTCAACTACTTTTTTATCGAATAATGTGCAAAAATTAAAAAGAGAAGGAAATAATATTCGAAAACGAAGTTTAAGACGTAATTTTCCATTGCCTTCATAACTGTTTCAGTCCTATAAAATTGAGATTTATGTTTCATTGGAAGTTTTGAGTGAGATGAAAAATCACTGGAGGCAGGCAACGTTCGAATCAGAACGCAAAGAAGTATAGCTCGGAAGAGAACTACTCGTTCTCATAGAGTATACGGGCACATGAACCGGTATGTTGCTGATGGTACAGATAAGATGAGAATCAGCAATTTAATTTTGCATCGCAAAGAACAGAGCACGTACAAAGCACAAGTTACTTCTCGACCAAGTTGTCGTTTCAATTAAAGAAAGGAACTGTGCGTGGGATGAAAGGGAACGAATCGTGTGATTCACCACCACGCTATCATTTATTTGCTGATGAACAAATTTATCATTGAAAATGAAATTTAACTTGGTTGCCTTTAACGGCTTGCTGGTAACATATACAAATACAATGTCAATATCGATTGTAAATTGAATAATTTTTTTTTTAATGAGTGAATTTAAATAATACAAACCAATTTCTCATTGACGCGAAATCAACGATAACAGTATTGACATATACAAACCAGCAGATCGGTTTATGTAGAGGAAAGTAGAGTATGTAATCGAACTGTGGCATGATATTCAGGTGAATTCCTATTTTACAAGTTTTCAGAAACAATCAATATCGTAGTGTTCCGTACAGATAGAGTTAAAAATTTCGACTTGAGGAGCTTCAATGTTTTGTGATTGTTTTTAACAATTAAGTGATTGTTTTTTTAGTGTTTTCACATTCAGGAATCCATCCAGATAAGTAATATTTATATTTTATAGTCCTTACAGAGTATTTTGATCCTTCTTTCATCGTTCTATCTCATACCGAAGTATAAATATTTAATGTTTAGTAAATGAATGCATTTGGAACAAAACTAGGTATATCGTATCATCTGTGTATAGCATACACAGTGTTCTTTGGTTTTCATGTTTCCGATCATTTAATTCAAATTGTTATTAGTTTGTATGCATCCCTGGGCAGTACCGTTAAGCCCATAAAGTAAATGCGAAAACTATAGTACAGTTAAATACTTATACGAATAGGAGATTACGAAGTATTTGATTTCTAATTTCGGGAGAAGCCTCATGAAGTAGCCATGTTATACAAAGCTGCATTTTTTAGAACACCAACGATAGAAACTGCTATTCAAGAGTTCAGAGCAATTGGAATATTTTCTTTTAATTTCTTGTTTGTACACCGATCATCTGAAACAGCAAACTATCAGGATACAGCAACAAGTGAAAATATTAGAAGAACTGCACTCATGGAATTTACTATTAATATCGACAGAAATGAAGACATCAAAAGATGCAGAAGCTGTGTCATGTATAGAGCCCGTGTTCCATCCCTGTTACAGAATATTGATTATGAATCAACATTTACATTTTCTCTCCAGACAATTAAACTTATCTCCGAAGCAGAGCGAACAATAAGAAGAAGCAATAGGAAAAAAGGGAAAGCGACCATAATAACATCTGAAGAATACAGAAATCAGTTGGAAGACATTGTACAAACTATTAAAAAAAGAAGAAAATTCTGTAAGAAACAAATATCAAAAATAAATGAATTATTTATAAGCGATGCTTATGTATTTTGTAAGGAATTTTTTATACATTCCAAATCCAAAGAACAATGGATTCAATGTACTATGTGTTATGGATGAGCACAAGTATTTTATTTGTGATTTTTGTTACTTAAGATATATATATATATATATATATATATATATATATAAATTTATTATTATATTATAATAATATAATTTATAAAATAATTTATAAAATAGTTCAAATTTTTTATAAATACGGTAAAAATTCCTAAACTAGTAATTAACACAACTTTTTATGACAGATCAAATAGAATATCTTTATATTTGCTAAAATTGTTAAAAATAATTGTTTTCGCTATTTTTTAACTAATAAAAATAACTAATAAAATTTTAACTAATAAAAATAAAAATTTCATAATTGTATTGCATTTCATACGTTTTTTAATAGGTACCCAGTTTTATCCACCCCTATGGGGCAAAACTATGTTATGCATACCCCCAGAAAATTTTATTTTCCCGTGAGTCAAACAGTTATAAAATTTTTATTTTTTTTTAAAAAGTTTGGTCATTTTCTTATTGTATAAAATCCAGTTAAGAAATTTAGCGTTGTGCGAATTTTTTTTGCTATTCAATTTTTTGTTATGAGGTTAAATATTATTAGGTACTCGGTTTTACTCTATTGTCCTCTAATGAAAAAAAATCAGTTTAACAAGTGAAATTGGAGAAAAGAGTGTAACTCCGTAGAGCGCAAAAATTTTTCCGGGCATCATTTATATGTTTGAATATTACGTGTTGGGTCAGAATTATCGATAACAATAATCAAACAAAATGAATTCTATCAAGTTATATGAGTTAATGATAATTACTTACTTGATTTAATTTAATTAATCTAAATCCAATTTTAGGTTTTTAAATTGTTATATTCCATCTATAATCAAATTACATACAATATATATATATCATTATACACACAGAATCGAGAATTAGAAAATTGATCATCTAGTTTTTTTCTGTTATACACAGAGATAGTAACTATAACTACAAGATATAAATTATGATACTACTGGTACTGTCGACAATATGCAACTTTTTCATCGACTTTTGAATTTTGTATAATAAAATAAATCAGTTAAATCATCTAATAAATCTTACTTACAGATAAACAGAACAGATAAACAGAATTTAATCTGTAAAACGGAATAGAGACGTAATTAGTTGACATTTATCAAGAGTTGCTACAAAGGAATTCACGTTCTCCGCATCATACGATAATAAACCGATCTGTAGGAATGTTCAGATGGAGAAAATGGTTAATTTGGTGATGCTTGAAAGCCAGTCACATTCTCAAAATATTTGAGATCCGTAAGAAAGATATTTTCCTCACTGTTGCCCAAGATTTCGTTGAAATTCGTTGCTAATTATCGTCGAGATAATTTGCTCCAGCTCTATGTTCTACAGATTTCTACGATGATACTAGTTTAAAAGCTACCACTGATTTAACGTCAAACTATCAACACAACGACATTTTACACGCCCTTGAACAATCAATTACAAGGTAAATTAGTAGGTTTGCAAGGTTCCGTAAAAGCGGAATGTTTCCAATATTTTTATTTTCGTTCCGAAAGACCGTGTGTTTAATACATTGCTGCTTCTGTTATAATTATAGTAGAGATATGTCAAGGATCCTTCATGGATCTGGTCATACTCCGAAAATAGTAATACTCGGTAATTAACCGACATAACGCGAAGAATATAATTGAAATTTTATGTATCGATTGCTTCGATTGTCGTCGACCTCGATGCTGCGAAAGCGATACTCGTAAAAGAAAACCTATTAAAACGATAATGACCAGGCAGTGTGTTCGCAAAACGAGCAAGGCATGGATCGAAAGAAGAACGAAATTAACGATGGCTAATTGTCATTTGCACAATTGGTCTTAACCAAGTTTTAATTACTCGACTTGAGTCAAGAGGAACCAAGGCGAGGTTGGTTGCGTCAGTTTTGTGTAAAACGAAGTCAATTAGATATAATGAGTAACGTGTAATAATTGATACTAATTGTATAACAAACAGGAGTCTTTTTCAAGAAGCATTTTTATTGCGAATTCTTTTCTCGATAAATGCTATTCACGAATATGTTACAATTTAGTTTATTAATTTAAATTGCAAATTAAAAACATTTTCTTTCAAATTACTTTTTAGTATAATTGATATAATAACAAATACCAATGTAAGAAAAGAAAGAACAAGAAAATATTTATTAACTCGTCGGAAATTAGTTAAAAGGCCTGTTGTCTCATCGATAATTCGTTAATTTATTGCTTTTACTATATCGTAGATGTATCACTTTGAATAATCATACATAATAAGCCTATTTACGCATGTTTTATCGAAAGAAAATCAAACATTAAAGAAATTAAAATTAAATAAAATTTAATTAAAATTTTAAAAATTAAATGATATTTAATTAAAATTAAAATAACTTTTAATAAAATAATAAAATAAATATTTATTTTGAAAGAAATATTTATCACTAGAATTTTATACGGAATTAGCTTAAACAAACGGTGACTTCATCTTCGACTCTGTTCTTTTTCTCACGCAATATGGATTTCCAATATTATATATAATTGAAACGAACAACACGTTCACGGCACAGAAATTGCTATGGGTTTGACTCCGACGTTACGGAAAATGGAGATGACAAGATTCAGGAACTTCGTGGAGAGAACTCGTAACAAGGAAATCCATTCTCAACACAAATTCTTTGAAATTCTGTGCAACAATTGGAATTCGATAGATATATCTGTGGGATACACGATATAAACAATTTTTTTTCCAGTCCGATAACTAAGTGCATACAAGTAAATAATTGTGGTTAGGAATATGAGTCTATGGTTGTAACTTATGGTTATGATTATAAGCGTTTGTCGTGAGAACTGCGAACTTTAAGAAACCACAACTGTGTTAATAAACCATCTCTTTTATGCAAAAAGCATTTGAGAAATATTATCTAAATATATCTAATAATCTAATTATATAATGTATAGTTAAAAATTGTTTAAATAAATTTTCCTTTATGAACTATAAACAGGTTCAAGGCAAGATATTCTAGCAAAAGGACAACAGAAAAATATTTGTCCATTGGCTATATTGGAAAAATTGGAAAAAATATCGACAACTTTATGAATTATGAAAATAACAGAAAAAATATGTCATTTGTATGTTTATTCTAAAATTATAACCTTTTTGTTTAGTAAAGCCTAAAACTGATCTTCGGAGGTTGATATCTATGATTTTCTTTTTAATTCAAGATAGTTTTCAATTTAAAAACTCTCTTCTCAGCTATTGAAACACGTTTGATTTTAAATTAAAAATGAAGAAACAGATAAGTCAAAATAAAAATTACGCTCATTGCGCGTAAAGTTCGCAACGAGAACCTTGGAAAGGTCATTCCCTTTGAAACTTTGTATATATCTCGTTCTAGTCGCGACCTCTTCACACAAGAATTTCGACTCGACTTCTGGCTTCACGCATCTTTACCTTCACCTTCCTCTTTCTCCACGCCCAGTTATATCTAGTCCCTTCCCTCTTATTCTTGGTTGTGTCCTGCACCTGGCTACCTGCTCTACGATCTGTGTCTCAGTGAGCACGGTCAGTAACCAATGAGTAGCTCGGTTAAAAGTACCGCGCCTTTAAAAAGAGAAATAAATTGACGATTAGATCTGCAAAAACACTCCGCATGTACCTAGAAACGAGTTTAAGATCCAGCATATACTTTTCAATTTGCTTTGGCTGTTTTGTGATCGATTCACAATCCATACGGTATTGTCCGTTCGAAATTTAACATTTTACGCTGAATGCAACGTATCTCTGACATAGCGTTTAAACCAATTTTTATTTCCTCTTTTGTACTTAAATAACGTAATATTTATATCACAGTTCAATACATCTTTTATAATTGCGCTGATATGTAAATTTCTTTTTTTTGTTTTTGTTTTTGATTATGTTCTTTAAAACGTAAATCGAATTAGCCATTTTGAAAGTAGTCTTAATAAATATGTATTGACACGATGTCGAATGATGATTACGATTGTGTTGAGCAATTAAATGCCGGATCATCAAATAACAATAATAAACTAAAAAGTTAGGATTTTAAAAATTAAAAAACTAACAATAAACTAACAATAAACTAAACTCAAAACTCTGATAACAAATTTTAAATAAAATATTGAATTTAATACAATTTCAATGGTAATGAATTAGGTTGATGTTATTTGATTCTAGACAAAATTAGCGATTGATTGATTGATGTAAATTCAGAGCAAACCGACAATTAAATATAATATATACGGCTGATTGTGAACGGATTATGGTCATTTCTCAATCATAAATACGATTAACGAGCATGCCAAGTCACGCATTCGTGCGGCATGTTGACTATCTTAACGTGAGTAAGAGTTAATACCAATGAGAAAACTATATTTACAGTATGTATTATAAATTTTAGAGAGAGAGAGAGAGAGAGGAATAAATATTATAAATAGAACATAAATATTTTATAAATAGAATAATATATTATATATATAAATTATTATTAATAAATTTAATTATTTAATAATTATAAAGTATTTTTATATAGAATATATTAATATCATTATTCTCTCCCTCTTAATTTAAAAATAATATTTAATTTTCATATGTTTAATATATAAATTTATATTATAATAAATATTTATAATTTATATAAATAAAAACTTTAAATTATTTATATAATAATGTAAATTTATATACTAAACATATGAAAATTAAATATTATTATAAATTAGAGAGAGAGAGAGAAATAAATATTATTAACATTAAATATTATTTTATAAATAGAATAATATTTACAGTATGAAATTTTGTCCTCTAAAATTAACTAGGAAAAGAAATAACAGATCGATATTACTAAAACTTGGAGATTATATACAGGTAGTAAAATCATAATGAATCGTTTGAATGAATGCTTCTGTCAATTTATAAAATAAATTGCTATAAACGAGAAAAAATTTTAGAGAAAAATATACATATATCTATACCTATATGTATATCAAGAAAAAACAAAATAAGAGTAGAAATTTTCCTTCTATGTCACAAGTTTACATTAGAGGATGCATATGTCCGATACGCGAAAAGTTTTGAAGAATTCTTGAGATAGAAGTTTGCATTAATTCTAATATAAATTCTAATATAATTTTCGTAATAACTGATCAATAATGGTCTCCATGTGTCTGTTTGTCATTGTAATTTATTATGTTATCATTGTATGTTATATGGCTTTTCATAGTTCATAAATCTCTTTTAATTTGAAAAAATTACAGAAACAATTTGTTGATTACTAACAAAATAAATGTCAAATGGAAACATTACTTTCCAAATTACTCTCTTATAGCATCTGATTTAAACGTGTCTGATTTTATAAGTAAAGACATTGAATTTATGTTTAACTTTGTATGCATACATATATTTAATTTCAGATCACGTAGAAGCTGCAGCACATGTTAATGGTCATTTTAACAAAGAGAAATGTCACAATGAAAAATTATTTTATTTTCATCAAATTACATATTCAAAATGATTATTATCAGCAAACAAGATGATTACCATCAGTCATTATAAAAAAAGCATAAATTACATGTAAAAGTAAATATAGTTATAGCATTAAACACCTTTATAGGGATAATTTAATACTATACAAAAGTATTTATGTGTACTTTTACACGTTATTTATGCTTCATTGATGTCTTATTTGCTGAAAGGTAACTATTTTGATGTAATATGATGGAAATTTTCATAGTACATTTCTTTTGATTAAAACGAAATTTCGAGAGTCAAGGTTATGTTAAAGTTTTAGTGTAAAGTATCGTTGAATTCACCCTGATGCCCGCTACAACAATATAAGATCAAAAATATGTAATGCTAGTTTAAAAGTTCAACATCATCTTGAGATTTTTCTCGAAAAATTTTTTGAAGATTTTTTATGTTATAGTTCTGAATTATGCCCGAGTTCTGAATAATGGCGACTGTTAGATTGTATACTATACTGTATAAGTTTTGTGTTGGAAATTTTTACGCGGATAACTATCGATAAGTATGTATAGGGTGTTTCATGAAAATTAGGCCATCTGAATATCTTCTTTGTTAGTGATAGTACGAAAATCGTTCCTGACTATTGAAGAGACGAATCGGATGAAAGAACAATTTTTTAAAAAATATAATTTTTTAATGAATTTTTCTAAAGTCATTGGCATTTTTTACGTAGGAAACATATATCTTTTTCTATTCCATCACGTATTCCAGATATACTCATGATATGGCCTACAAATAACTTTGGACTTAAAAATTTTTAAATTAATATGAAACTTATGTTGAGCGAGAGTTAATAAAATTCTTAATTCGTGTTACAAAAATTTAGTGTAATTTTGTGCAGTTTGCGTTGATAAAATAAGGCCCAATTATTCTATTACAATTCCACACCAAACATTTAGAGTCCATGATGTTTGTCTATCAATCTGTCTAAACCATCGCGGATTTTCAACCGATCAATAATGCATATTTTTCAGATTTAATTGACCGTGAATTGTAAAGGATGCTTCATTGAAAAGTAACATTTTTCTGAAAAATTTCATCATTTTCATACTAACGTATATCCTACTGACAAAAATTTAAACGATTTTCGAGGTTTCTTCCGTCGAGGGCTTAATGAACAGATAAACGGAAAGGGTGAAATTTTTTACATGAAGCGTGCAGAATATCCTTGAAACATTAACATTGGTTTCACGTGAAAAGTTTTAAACTAATATGTAGATTTTCATGGACTTTAGCGATGATGTTTCTTTAGTTTATTTTATGGATAACAGTTGTACATTTCACACATTTCTTTCTGTCGATACTAACAGTTTCACGAAATATTTTAATGATATTTACGTATGTAGATCGCGATGGACAAATATGTTCTGGAAATCTTTTTTGACGAATTCAAACAACTTCTCTTAGACATTGAGGAGCTTCGCTATGAATGAAAATATCATTTCAATATTTTCTTGCTTTTAAATAACTCAATATGAATCACTTGTCGATATACCAAGAAAATTATTCATACAGCAATAAGTAATAGTGTTCGTTTATACTATTTGCACTCTCAACATCACTTCGTCCTAATCTCGCTTAACGTGTTTCATATTAATTTAAAAATTTTTATATCCAAAGTTATTTGAAGGTTATATCATAAATATATTTGAATGTATTTTTTTCATAAGCCATGTACACTCTCATCCATAAGTCACCGGACCCTTGTTTATTTTGATCTAAACAATTACTAGAACACAGATATATTTTTTCGGATTAATTTTATTACAATCTTGTTATATGTACTCTATTTATTCTATTTTATAATAATACTTGAAAACAAAACTGATATTTAACGTATATGGTCTGAATAAATATTTCAAAGTATATCAAAAATATATATATATATATTTTTAAAAACTCGAATCGATTATGGGATGAATTGGACAGAAACCTTCAGAAATGTGTCCAAAATAAAAAAAAAAGACTTCTGGAAAAAATTAGAAGCGTGGAAAGAAATTCACTCCGAAATATTGTTAAAATTAAACGGAAGTATGCCACGGTTATTTCTAACTTTCATATTTGCACAAAGATATAAGATACATTATATACTTTGTAAGATTTTTGACACATAAACAGTTTGACATGTAGAATATGACATATGTATAAGTTGTACATAATGTATCTTATATCTTTGTGCAAATATGAAGGCCAGAAGTAACCGTGACATACTTCCGTTTAATTTTAATAATATTTCGGAATGAATTTCTTTCCACGCTTCTCCTAATTTCTTCCATAAGTCTTTCTTTTAATTTTAGACACATTTCTAAAAGTTTCCGTCCAATTCATCCCATAATACATCGATTCGATTTTTTAAATATATACACATATTTTTGATATACTTTGAAATATTTATTCACACTATATACGTTAAATATCAGTTTTGTTTTCAAATATTATTATAAAATAGAGTAAATAGAGTACATATAACAAGATTATATAACAAAAAATTAATCCGGAAAAGTATATCTGTGTTCTAGTAACTGTTTAGAGGTAAGTGTCCGGTGACTTATGGACGGGAATCTATGTGATAGAATAGAAAAAAATAAACGTTTTTTACATTAAAAAAATGCCAATGACCTGGAAAAGAAACATTAAAAAATGATATTTTTAAAAAATAGTTCTTTCCATCCAATTCGTTTCTTTAACAAGTTTTTAATTTAAAATCGTCAGGAACAATTTTCATACTATCACTGATAAAGAAGGTACTTAGGTGGCTTGGTTTTCATGAAACACTCTGTAATCGAATAATGATGTCGTAAAACAATTCAATAATTTTATGCTATATATGGCATTCATACAGTTCATTTATTAATTCTTACATATTATTTTTATCGTCTTAATTATGATTTTATTAAATTTACACCTTTCTCTTAATATTCTGTTTTTTTAAATAAATCAATTTTATGTAATTCAAGGGACCAGATGTTTCTTTTGCGTAAAACATTTGAAATTTCATTGAATTACACGACGACAAAGTACTTGTACAAAAATAATTTTTAATCTTCAGTTTAAAAAAATTAATGAATTTTTTAAAAATCAAAATTCTTTAGGGAATATTCTTTAATAGATCGCATGTATCTAGTTGTCTTTACGTATCGTGAAAAATTGTAAGGATTATAATTCATTTCAATAATTAATTTGTCTCGTAATATACATATATCAGAGCAAATGGCCGCACAATTTAATTGTGGAAATAAATTAATTGAACGTTACGTATTGCAACGCATGCACAAATACTGTAAGTGGAACACTTCGTATGAGAAATTTAGCGGTAAGTTCGGTAAATCAAACGTCAAATAAATATTCGTCCCGATTAATTGAATACAAGTAAATAAAGTATATATCCCAATGTATATATCATGGTGTTTTCCTGTTGTTATTATCTGCAACTACAACTTGATTTGATCTCGACGAAAATGTGAAATGAGATCATGAGAAAGGATGAAAATCACGAACGAATGATCACGGAAATATTACTTTGCATTTGTTTCTGAGAATGTAATGATGCATGAATTCGCATAGCAACGAAGCTACGCAATTTCTCATGCATCACGCTCAATTTTCGAGCATATTGCAAGTAGAAAGTAAATCAGGGAAATCGCTGTATGGTCAGAGAGCAAAAGGAACTTTTTCCTTGATTACTAATGATAGTATTCAATAGTACTCGCAGAGAAGATTGCGAGATATCCACGAGATAATTTTCCGCGATGTGTAAAACTGATCGTTTTGTATTTCCATCGTATTGATTTTCAAATTATTGGTTCCTGGACAGGTGAGTTGCCTTTATTACAGTAAAACTTCGATTGTCAAAACATCCATTATTTGAAAATTCATTTCGCAGGTGCAGTATGCAGACCATATAGTATTTACTCTCTTCTATCAAAATCATTGAAAGTAACTATCAAAATAGTCTAATAATGTAAACGTGTGTTGGTGATCCCACTCGTTACACGAAGTACAAACATTATAAGCAAAAGTAAATTGTAGATCATGAAAGTAGAAGCTTCACGCTTCAAAATGAATTAGCTGTTGTACAATATTCTTTTATGAAGTTTCTTCATTTTGAATAATTTTTGGATAATTTTTCAACAAAAAAATAGTAATCCTTTAATTTTGCACGACAGTTAATAAAACTGTTGTTTCATTATCTATTATCCAAACACATTTGCCTCTCAATAAGTTTCAATAATTAAGGTTATTCTATTGTGTAAAATTGTTACTTATTGTTTTGTTAGCCATGACGCGATGTGATTACAAGATGTCACAAGACAATTTCAAAAACAATCGAGGGAGATTTTGTTCTGCACTTAACATAAAGGATGCTTAGAGAGACGAAGAATAACAAGAAATGAATAGTTTTCAATTTTTAATTGTTCAATTTTTCTAGATCGTATGATTTTGACAAAAAGCACGCAATCTTGTAAAATATACAATAAGGAACAAAACTGAACACTCATATGAGATTTTAACATACACAATACTTTATTGAATATTTGCCTGAAGAATACAAAAGAAAAAGCTTTATAGAAAGCTCTGGCTTTTCAAAAAACATTTTAAGATCACTATCGCTATTCTAAACAAATATAAATTGTGGGATTAGTTTTATATTTCGTTGAAAAATTGTTGATATTTTAAACTGTTATAATTTCGTAAAAAGAATGATATAAATCTGATGTCATTTTAAAGCATAAAGTTTTTACTTTGATTACCCTGAATTCTTTTTTAAAAACATTTAAAATAATGCAACGAATGGAAAAATGTTCTTTCTTTTAGGAAAATTTTTAAAAATTCATCTTTAAAAGCATTGAAAAATTGTTTTATGACTAAATCCACCATGGTCTTGAACATTGAACTTTTTCTTTTACAATGACTATACAATTTTTTTGCCATTTTATTGAACATTAAGGTTAAACGACAAAAATTCAAGAAATCCTAACATTTTGTCCAAAAATCCTAATCTAAATGTCCAAAAACTCAATAAAATGGCGAAAAAAGTTTTAAAAAATCATTGTAAAGAGAAAATTTCAATTTTTAAAACAATGCTGGATCAAGTCATAAAAAAATGTTTTAATGTTTTTAAGAATGTTTGAAATTTTATAATTTTCGAGAATAAAAGCACTCTTATTTTCTCACCAGTTACATGATGCAAAAACATCTTTGGAAAATTTAGAGTAGTCAATGTAGAAGCTTTACACTTTTAGTCATTTGTTGCATGATTCTTTTCTCACGAAATTTTAAAGTATCAATAATTTTTCATCGTTATGTGTTTAGTTACGTTCCTCACTATATGTATAATTTTTAAAATTTCCTTTTCTTCCTATAATATCTAAAATTTCATTCTGCAAACTCTTGCACACGGGTGCTCCTTTTTTCATGCAAACAGGTTGCAGGTATTTCGCGACAGTTTACCTGTATTCGCAAGCAACTGCAAAAGTCGGCTAGATTGGAATTAGAACTCGACGGAAACATAGTTTCCGGGTAAGGTGTCTTTCCATCACGTAACAGCGATTTGTCTTCTCAGCAGGAAAATTAACGTTGATCTATTCTCCGCGTATCCTATTCGGCTTATGTGTGCATCTTATCCTAAATCTATAGTACGAGCTGGCCACCTGCGTTAGTTCGGAACAGGTGGGTGCAGAGGTTAAATGTAACGTCGAAACTCGCGGCACATGTAGTACCTGAGTTGCGAGAAACTAGTCGTAAATCGAGGTGAACCAAGGTGCTTCGCCGTGGGCGCCGATATAACGGTGAGGATGGTTAGGTCGCTCGTGGCCTCCTTTCCGCGCCAACGTCCCTCTCTTCCTCTTCCCCCTTCGCGGCACGATACACCACTTCTTTGACTTCGGCGATTCGTCTAACTGTACCTTCGTTCACATAACCCGCTTCTTTCCATACGTTGAAGAAGCGAGGAAAAATTATGCAACTTGCATCTGTATTTTCCATTTAGAAAATGGATTATGTAGCGTAAGAGCCATGTAGTTTGATGAAATCGAAATTATTTCTTATCAATTCAAAATAAGTTCGAAGAAGAACGAATTTAAGATGCTATTTGTAAAATAAATACTTATGATTTGATAGAATGATAGGAAATTCTTCGATCAATTTTATTATCCATTGCGCATAATTCATAGTCTTTAATAGATTAATAATAAGAATCGTGATAAAATAAAATATTTAGAAAATAGGATTTAATTTAAAAAAAACATTTATATAATTATTGTGAATTGAGGCTTTAAATTACTATTAGTCAAAATGTATCTGTAATCGTAAAAGTTGCAATAATGTTTGATTTTTATGAAAAATACACATTGACATACAAGTGACACAGTGTCTTGTCCGCTGCTAATTAACATTAATGTATAGTTTAAAAACTAAACAAAACAAAACAATGCTGAAAGCTAAGTGTAACAATGTGTTGCAACAACAGACAGTTCTTGATCGTTTACTATCTTAAGTAATCCAAAAAAATTTGCAGATCGTTACATTTTCTTGATAACGTCAATACTGCAACAATATGCATTCATCGTACGTTTCAGAATTTAAAATCGCGGTCAGAAGATAAGTATCTAGAATTATATATTATATTTTCTAGAAATGAGAGAAAAGAAAAAACCGAACCCGATTACCATGTTACGGTATACCGTAATATGTTACACAACAATATGATGATTCGCAAAGCAATTGAATAGTCTGCGAATTGCTGTTCAACGTAATGTAATTGAATATAGGCGTACAGAAGATATAATTATTTCAAGAATAAGTCGATCCAACAACGGCGATACGTTACATCGCAAAAAACAACCAACAAATTATGTTGGATATGTTCAAAATTAAAACAATATATAAAATTATAATTGTTTCGTCACTTTTCGATGATAATTATATCACGTTGTAATATATAAATGATAATATATAATATACATTAACAATTTTCAAAAACTCTATGTAGGATGAAAAATTTATATAAGTGAAATTTACATCTGTATTTTAAATAGTAACTAGTTATTAACGTCGAGTTAATAAGCAGGAAACAACAATATTGCGTTTATCTCGATGATGCATTGTAAGATCATTGTTACACATTTTTCAACACGCGAAAATCATATGTCTCAAACATGTTTCTACCAAGTTTAATTCAATCTCTATGAGAACTCACTCTTTTACTACAGCTATGTACATAAGTATATACATACCTAGGGACATATTCTACTACAAGTCTCAAATCCTTATCTTATCTTGTACACTAATGTATATGTATATTCAGATATACATATAATAATACATTCATTGTTCGATATTTCTATGAAATTATTTAATTTAATAGCCTCTATTTATCATATCTTAATTTGATCGGGATATCACAAATGTCATTGTGATGTCACGAATTATTACATCATGTTCCTCTTCTCGATAAAAAGAGGTCGCTCGATTTTTCGAAAAATCTGTCTCAATTTTAATTTGTTCATTTTTCGCATGATTTATGTCAGTAACGTAATTTAAATAACGATATGCAAGCTTATGCAAATTTTTCTATTTTTACACTGTGACAATCTTATAGTCAATTTACATTATGGTTTGCATATTCAATTTTCAATTCAAACGATCATTTCACGGAAGTGCAATTATAAACGAGTGTCTATGACTTCCACATTATCCAATTACGAGACAGGTAAATAGATATAATGTTAAACGTGACATTTGATAATTCGATCGACTAGTTTTACTGATCTAACCAAATTTACATTTACTAGAATTTATACATGTACGTGACAACGATCTTAGGTTATAATGTATTAGACGAAATATAAAAACACACTGGTAGAACTAGTAGCTCTCGCTTTCTCCCATTAAACAGACTGTTTTTTGTATAATTTCTTTCGAAATGTTTACGTGGAAGCTATAAAATTTATCAATTTTATCATTATTCGAAATCATTTTATTCATTTCATTCATTGTAACGTATACAACGTCACAAATTGTTTAATAATGAAAATGTTGCAGAGGTGAGTTTTGCGGGGATAAAAGGAGTGCCACTCCAAATTTTTCTAGATGGAATATTAAGTTTTATTCATATCTATAGTTATTATTAAATCTAACAATTTTAATTTGAAATATTTTTTTGTTAAGAAGTTATTGCCATGAACACTTTTCTTAAAGATAAGTTTGAGAAGATATTTTCCATTCATTTTTAAATATTTATTTATTTTTTCTCCTTTCTAGGCTTTTCTGCATTGCTAATATTCTTGAGCTTACTGATTTATTTTTCTCTCATTATATTTTCTTGTGTATCTAATGTGTGGATATATCGAAAACAAAAAGAAAAAAAAAGAAAAAATAAATGAATACTTAAAAATGATTGGAAAAGTTATTCTTAAGAAAAATATTCATTGTTATAACATTCTAACCATGCAGAAAATAGTATTTGAAATAAAAATAACCAAAAATTAATATAGTATTTTATTTAAATAAATTGGATTTAAATTTAAATTTAAGTTTATATTTGCAATGCTTTGTGTGAAACACAATGTATATATGTGTATAGGAGAAGGAGGACAAGAAAAAATTGTTTATTGATTTTATATCTAAAAAAAAAAAAATATTATTTATAATGCGAGCATCTATTTATCGAAATATATTAAAATAAACCTACAAAACATAATGGTGAACTTACAAAAAAGTAATTTTTAAAATAAAAAAGTATTCCATTTTACTCCGTATAGGGAACAAAATGGGATGGTATTTATTCAAGTTTAAAGGTTATATCGAAATTAATTTATCGAATAACAATATTTTTATTTGTTTATGTATAATGCTCATAAGCAAATAAATAAATATTCTAACTGATTAACTTATAGATAACGTGATTATTAATATTTAGAGTACGTAAGAGAATAAGATCATGATAGAAATATGGTCGATAAACGCATATAATAGATTAACTGCAACTATTAATAGTGATAGTATAATTTCTTTTGTTTTAGTAATATGGAAGCTTTACAAATGCGAAATAAGTAATTGTTTCGTTTTATCCAATATCCCCATCTTGTTTTTTCCCTTATACACATATTTACAAAAAATTGAACACTGTGCTCAAAAGAAAAAAGGACAAAACAATATAAATTAATGATTTTATTACATTTTACTTTTAACTATTAGGATAATGAAAATATATGAATTGAAAATCTGTCATGTCATACGTAGAAGAACATCAAAGAAAACGTTTCTGAACGCCATTTACAATTAGTATATGTCGCGCAGAGGAAATCAGTAACAAGAACCGGTCGATTCTATAGCAGCAACCACATCGTAACCACTTTATTTTTCCAAAACCCGTTGCTTGCTTCCCGTTTGTGTGTGTTTTTTATCTACTTCGTTTTCCCGCAATCGATTTCCACAAAACGAATGGGTGAAAATGTTTTTAAGAAGTAACGATATATAAAAAAATTGACAACATTGACAAATGCCAAAATGTTGCCCGATAATTTCGAAGTTGTGCGTAACTTTTAATTTAACCGAAACAAACTACACGTGATTTCACTTAGAAGTCGGCTATAAGAAACGTCGGCAAAGTGGATAGGCAAGTTTTCTATCAGAGGCTGTCGATCCGAGAAAAACTGGTCACAATCAACGTTAACCTCTTGCACTTTTGTTCCCTCTTCGGTTCAACGCGTTTTATCTCGATGCGAATTTTTTTTTTTTTCTTTTTCGTTTCTTTCTTTATTTCGTTCATTCGATCGATCACAAATATTTCCATATTTTCTTTGCATTATTTTGAAATACTTTGAAATAATAATAAAACGTTATAAGACGCTTGAGCGAATAAAATTGAGCTATTTATGCTAAAACTAAATAATTTACTAAACTCAACTTATGTATATTACATGACCTATATTCTTTATACGCCACTGTTTTTATTAAAAATGATTATACGAATCAAGCACGATGTGTTTCTTAACTTTTGTCATAAGTATTTTGACTGATCTGTTATTTCAATATTAATTATGATCTTTATAAAAGTAGATTCCAAAAAGTATGATATATTATCTTCTTTTTCTTTCCTATTTATGGCTCTCTGAAATTAAGATTATTTTAATTATTTTATTTCTTATGTATCTCTATATATTTATTTTAATTATTTTATTTCTTATGTATCTCTATATATTTATTTTAATTATTTTATTTCTTATGTATCTCTGAAATTAAAAAATAAACATATTGTTTCCGATCTTTTGTACATGCATTTATGATACTGATGGAAATACGTCACAATTTTGTTTTTGAACAGGTAACGTAGTCTACGTATACAGATCTCCACGTTACATAATTCGTTATGATCTGCACGTGGAGCTCACGCGTGCAAGATGATCCGTATTCCTGGAAGTTATGGATTTTTGTTTGTCAATTCATTTAATAAAAGTCAGATATTGTAACGACTTGGAATGTAATATATCTTAGAAGATTTGTAACTATGCCAGGTAACGGTAACGAAAAAAACACAAACACATGCAACTTTCGTATTCACATACGAGCTGTTTCTGTTATAGGCTAACTGTTCAGACGAAGATCACACTAACTGAAAATTAAATCGGGATTATTATCCTCTTGTTTCTTGTTACTTCCGATAATATGAGGAATAGAGAATAGAAAAAACAGATATATATATAAATATATACACACACACACACATATATATATATATTGAAAAGCAGATAATATAGCAATACAGCAAGATAGATTACAAAAATATGAATTGAAATATAATTGGATAAAGCGATTTGCACAACTTTCACACATTTTTAATTAATTGCATCGTGGGAAAAAATGATTTCTTCTAAACCTACAATATATGTTTCCAATTATACATTTACGAAAAAATGATAAGCGAAATATTGTTACTGATATTTTCCTATTACGTTTTCTAAATTTGATAATAAACACTCGAGTTTTTACTGAAGCGTTTTTTCGATACAAATTCAATACAAGAACAGATTCGTGAGTTACTTTAGGAAGTGAATAAATCTTAAAACTCGATGAAATTTGCGGTACCTAGAGTGTACTGGTTTTCACCAAAAAACGAAATGAAGAAAAAGAGCAAGAGACCTCTCACACTAAAGTGCAAGTTTTCATGACACAACAAAAGCACAAGATGGCAAGATATTTAGTACGATACGTCCATAAAGACTACAGATTATAAGTTATACAATACAGAGAGAATTCTCTCGCGTTGCACAATTATTACGCTGCAATTAGAGTACAACCGCGTGTTGATGGAGACAGGAAAAGGAAACGTCGAGAAAGCAGATACCTAGCCCTAAAGGTATGATTTGCATTTGCTTCTAGAGCCAGGTTTTACAGGTTCTACACGCATGACTAACCGAACAACTCGTTAGAGCACACGTGTAGGAAAGAATAACTTTATAATATTAGTATAAACTGCCATCGAGTATTGATGTTGGATACGTTGTTACATCGTTCATAAAAACAAGAATAATGATTTTAAAAAAGTAAAAATAATAAATTTTAGAAAGATAGTGTCATTTTTTATAGAATGACAATTACAGGTATTACGAACGATTGTTGCTGCTGCCTTATTATTTTCATTCGTCAAGTAATAAAAATGTTATTGGCTTGTGTAAGGATTCTACAAGTGTGCTTGCTTTTTCATCAAACTTTCTCACCTGCCGCTTTCGATACAATTCAACAATTAACAAAATATACATGTTGCATGCTAAGCATTCTTATATCGCTAGAATTGCACGACGTATGCCAAAAGACAACTGTAACGAGAGTTTCATCAAATCTCGAATGATAAAGAACGTACAACGACTCAAGATATAAAAAGTACGAAAAGTGATGAATATTTATGTAGTAATAGAAATATTTAGTTGTCTTCTTTACTCTAGAGATTACTTTAGATCTTATTTCAATGGCGGTCAAACGTTTGATACAGCATTGATTATGAAGATACAATTTATTTTCTATCTATTTTCTATTTAATTTAAAGTAATAAATAATTTTATTGGAAAATATTAATTTTTTCGTATTTCACTCCATTTACTGTTTTCTTTCCCTTATTCTTCCTCTTGAAGAAACAGAGAAACATTTCAAATGCAGAGTGCTATCGTTCTCTCTGATTCTTACAATCAGTTAAACAAACGAAATTGGATATTATTATGAAATTCTTTTATCGTACATTTGCCATAACGAGAAGGATATATTACATACATTGTTGTGTATTAAGTACTTACCATATTGTTATATACTAGCGTATGCTCATGCGTGCGTTATATATTATACGCCAGTATGTCAGCTAATGTTACTATCTACTGCTGTCGAACTCAAACATGCCTACGATGATGTCGATAACAATAATCAGCCGTCGAGGAATTTACTGCAATCCAAAATCACAATGCTTGGTTGTTGGTTATTACACAGTCAACACAGGTCACCATATGTAAACACAAACACGTTGTTTATGACAAGCGTGGGATCGCCCATCTATCAAAGCACACACTCTCATACACTAATAATCGTAACTGTACAGACAAGAAGGTAGTTTAACGTTTTTCCTGCAAATTTTCTCTGCAAGTTAAAAAAAACTTGTTCGTTATCAATTTCATCGGTGAACGTTTCAACTAACACTGAATAAAAATTATTTATCAACAGTATATGTTTCGTTATATTTCATATCTTTATCTCCGATCTTCTTCCTGCCGGTTTTAGCAGAAGTGTAAAAAGTTACGTAGAAAAATGAGGAGAAGACACGGATTTTCAACCTGGCGGACACCGACTGAGCTCTCAACCGGCAGGTAGGTAAGCCATTGCCCCTCCACTGTACTTACCACCACGGCCTCTCACCACAACCATTCTCCATTCTCTTTGCCTTTACTTCACTTGGCTTCGTCTTATTCTTTCATGTTCCTAGTATTGGCACAGACACGGTATAAAATAAACCTGACGTTCAATGTATTCCTTTTTGGGGCTCTTCTGATCCATTTACCAATTTTACCTTTTGTCAATTTATAGTAATTTATAGTAATGGTTTGCATTAAAAATAAATTTTTCTATAAAATTATCAATAAAGTATAGAACACGGTATCGTAAATCGCAAACGAAGTATAGAATTCTGTATTGCAATTCTTCTTTATCCGCAGTATGATACCGAATCTGTCAAATATAAAACATTATATTCTTATACTTTTTGAAAACTGAAATTTAGTACAGTAATGGATTGAATTAAAAATAAACTTTTCTATAAAATTAGAAATAAAGTATAAAACAGGATATCGTTCGTATTATAATTCTTCTTTATCTGTAGTATGATACAGAATCTATTAAATATAAAATATCATATTCTTAGATTTTTTGGAAACTGAAAGGAAATATTATTTTATTGCTTGAAATTAATAACTTATTAATAATTTATTAATTATGCATTTATTTGCAATGTATTAAATACGAATTTATTTGCATTTATTAAATATGCGTTATTTGTTATGTAAAATATGCATTTATTTAATAAATCAACAATTTATAAAATGCATTAATTTATGTAAAATTTATTTAAAAATTAATGCTGAAATAAGTTATATACACAAATAGGTACATATGTGAGTACATATATATACTAAATTTTATTCTACTTCGTTACAAAGCGTTATGTAAGTTAATATTAATGAAGAACATAGTTAAGAAATGAATTGTTTACATACATATATTATACATATATTACAATGGGAATCACGTTTTCTCAAAGTCACATTTTTTGAAATAGAGATTTTTTTATTTTTTTTTTTATTTTTGGCGATTTTTTATTATTTTTTAGAACGTGAGAAAACTCTTTCAATGAATAATGACACTGTTCAAATTATTTAACTTCAAGATGATTCGATTGAAATATTTTGAACGTATCATTTGTATTCATTTCTATTGTGACTGATTGATACAACGATGGTTTGGTTATTTGTTATGAAAGAATCGAAATTCATCTAAAAAAAAATCTATACTTCGATTTTCAGAAAAAATAATTCTCATTATAATATCCTTTCCATCGAATTAAATAATTCATTCCTTAATTATTTTTTCTTATTATTAATATTATTATTAATATTAACTGAGATATCGCTTTATAACAAAATTACTGGACGTTATGCGTTAACTTATTTTGTATTTACGAATGATATAGTCTCATGATCATTTTAATTTTCTGTATGAATCAGTAATTTTTAAATGAAATGCATACAAAATTAATATATTTATTACATAAGCATCAACTAAGAAATATGATGAAATCTTTTAATATGATAATTATTGATAGTTATTGATAATTGGTTAAAAATCTACAAAATAAAAATTTATTATTTGTTATGGTGAACTTGTTTAAAGACCACTTCACTTTCAATTTTGAAACAACGTATAAATAGCGGAAAAATTTTAAAAAAAGCGTTAATCAAACCGCAATGATCTTGAAAAGAATAAAATAAAAGTGAAATAATATAATTTATCGACAAGCTACTGCTCTTTATAAATTGTATTAGAATTTTTTAAATTTATTATGCCATTACTACTATTACTATTACTTATTATTTATTGTAACGAACAACTGTATTAATAAAACATAAAAATTAGGTTTGAATTATAGACAGTAATTTTATCCAACCGCCACGCCGCGGCTTAAGCTCCTTATATATGTTGAAACATGCTGCGATGCATGCATTAACTTCTGAGTTCCATAAAACCTGCATTAAGTTTGAGTTTGCTTCCATATTACCGATTCTTGTCAATCTGTCGTGTGATACTAACGTTGAAACATACAGTAGGTGTAGATAGTATTCGTATACCAATGATTTCAAATAATCCTTTATATAATTATTGTTTATTAAATAACTTATATAAAAATATGAATCTGTATATATTTTTATTCTGTACATAATCTGTATATACATATTTGATTATTCTGTAGAGCATATCATAAAAACTCGTTTGCATAATTTGCAAAATTGACAAAAAAAAATTGACAAATTGCCAGAAATGTGTTTGTACAAGCGAAAAATATTTGTACAATTACAATATGACAAATCAATAATAAGTTTTAATGAGAAAAAAATAATTTAAATTAAATTTGCTGTGAAAATTTATATAATTGTCTTAATTAATACTTCATAGGATTTCCTTTTGATTTTACAATAGCTGCATTTCTTCTAAGCATTGAATTTACTAAATTTGTAATTATAAAATATTTTTAGAAATCTAGAAAAAGCATTATAATATTCTTCTTTTTATAATTCTTTTTTTAGAGAATTTTATTTTATTATTAAAAGAAAAACTCAGGAGAGCTCGAAAAAATAATGTAGATACTTATCGTTTATTATTTATAAAATAAAATACGAATTATTCATCAACTGGAAGCTAAGAGGAAAGTTATTAAACTTATGAATTTGTTGAGATATACATTTGAAGATTTAAAAATATTTTTTTATGTATCCTGGAAGATGTAAAAATAATTGACTTTAGCGAACTTTCACGAATGTTTCTTTTTTTATGAATTTTTTCAATTGAAAATTTCCATTTTTTCATTTGCGGAAGTCGTGGCGTTTCGTGGAATCCGATATCGTGGCGAAGTTTTGTTCAATAATGAAATAAATATAATTGTTGATAAATCAGACTTTTTGTAGTGAAACAGCACTATCATGCTTTAAAAAATTATCGTGCTTTTGAAGATACATTAATATGTATGTTTACTATTTTTATTCGGCAATGTAAAATATTTTACTATAAAAATTGGAATTTTGTTTACTCTTTGTTTTATTACTTTGATTCGCACTTGAAGTAGTAAAAAAATAAAAAATTGATTTCAATGAAAAATAATTGAGATATCTCCTCGTTTGAAATATCTTTCTATATTCTTGATATAATTAAACAACGAACAAAACTATTTTACAAAACAATAATAATTCATATTTGTGACATAAATCAAACTAAAGTTTATTACTGCCAGCAGTTCTAACAATCAGTTATGCAATACGATAGATTTTCTTATGAAAATCAAATAAGAACCTTTTCGTACCTCACTTTCGATGATTGAGTTGATCATAATTCATATATTCGTCAACAAATCACAAAGAGTATATCGGTATATAAAACGCGAAATAAAGTTTTTCATAATGTCTCTATCCGTAGATTTGCAATTTTGTGGCATGCATATTTTTTTGTCTAATCTATTGAACATTCACTAATTACTTGATTTTTAGAATATATTTAGACATTTTTAAATTCTACAAGTGCTTAAATTCTAGAATTCCCAGGCATTCATATACGTCATAGTTTTGGAATTTGTTTGCAAATAATTAGTTATTAAAAATTATTATGTGGAGTTTCATCACTGTACAGGATGAATTTTATATATTTATTGTTAATAACAACAAATTAAATAACAATCATTAACTAAATAACAATTAATTAAATAACAATCTATTTCTATATAGTATCTATGTATAGATGTTGCTTGGAATCTATGATGCCGTAAAGAAAATAGAGAACTTTTTGTGCTCATATTGTTCATTATGCTTCTTCTGCTCTAATTAATCCTTTACAATAATAGCTTCTTCTCGATTCTCTGCGCGTTTTTTATATTGTAAATTAGACTTATCAACAAATTAATATGAAAACCGTTACTTAATATGTAACTAATAAGAATACTTGACCTATTTTAACTTATCTTAATTGCTCTAAGGCGGAAAACTAGGACCTTTGATTACTACAAGATTATGATGATTTTCCGCGCTGGAAGAGACAAAAAATTCAATTCCAATTTAAAATAAAAAATATAATAAAATAAAAAAATAAAATACTTAAAATAAAAAAATATAATAAAAAAATAATAATAATAAATAATAAAAAAATAAAAAAAAACAATATTATCTTCCCGGTTTTTTTCAGCTCGTAAATAGGAAGTGATACGTGAACTAATAAGATACAAAGAACTAAAAAATTTATTTTAAAAAAAGTTGTTTTGTTGTATATCTATAGAAAGATATATATTTTTGTTACCAAAAATCTAGTATTTGCATTTTGTATCTTGTACATAGGCAACAGATATTGTTATTCAATGCATTTTTGTGTCACATACTTTGCGTTAGAATAGAACAAATTTGCAAACATTAATCACAAACATGGTATGTACATGAGACTTTGCACCTGACTAAACATTACATCATCGACCAACTACAGAATAGATCTAATATGTAATGGTTTTTCGTATCCTGTGTTTCGGAGATTTTGCCGCAGACATGATACAGAATACATGTGACATGTGTTTTTACATCACGCCATTTTATTTAATAAGGATCAGTCAGGTATTCATGCTTTTTCGTATCCCATATTTTGAGAATCTCTTTACCATTTCGTATTACGTCCTGCGACTTAAGCAAATATTGCAGCGCTATAGGAATTAAGATAAAAAATAGGAATTAAAATAAAAAAATATAAGCACCGAAAATTTTTCATTTATTGACTTGAACCTGGTAACACTTCAAGCATACGTATAGAGGATATCCAATTTTAATTTATAAATGAAATTATCTTTTAAATTATAATTGAAATTTCTAGTTACCAATTCTGCAATAAGTATCAACAAGGGCAACACAGGTTAAAGTCCATGGCTTTTGTAATGCCTCCGAGAAAGCATATAGTGCCTACGTATATCTGCGTGCGACCGATGAATCAGGGCGTACTATAGTTCGCTGACTATGTTTTAAGTCACGCTTGGCACTTCTTCAGAAAAAAGTTTACCGCGACTAGAATTGTGCAGAGCTTTGTTGTAAGTCAATTGTAAATTGTCTAAACAAGATACGTGTCACTTCGGATCTCACAATTCACCGTGAGACGTGTATTGGACTAACTCCATGGTGTTGTTTTGGCATAGATAAAAAGATCTCGTTGAAAAGCATTTGTGGTAAATCGCGTCGCGGAGATCCAAAATCTCACGCACGACGCGTGGCAGCGTATTGCGTTGCAAGAAAACACCATGACCATCTTTTATCACGTGGGATGTGTGCGTCCGCCGCATAAGACTTGCATCTTTGGTGAACAAATGCCTGCATGACTCATCCAGGATAGTAAATAGTCAACTACGGGATCGCTTTCTTTGGACATTGGAAGAAAGGACTATTGCTTGTTCCGAAATGTAACCGAGTATTGATTACGCGCTTGATATTCAGGGTGTTTCGTAACTTGTGGGACCCACTTCGGGAACTGATTGTACGCCTAAAAATAATGAAGAAAAGTCAGATAAATATATGTCCTATCTGTTTTTTATGAGATATAATGAATTTTATAAACAGAGCAAACTCTCTGTCCGGTCTTTCTTTCCATAGACTGCAATAGTGATGAAGCTAGTTTTACCAGGGATGGTATATTCAATTTTCATAATAATCATAATTGGGATGAAGAAAACCCACATGTTATTGTGCATTCAAGACATCAACA